>NW_008751703.1:1893697-1934397 GCF_000715545.1 Opisthorchis viverrini | reverse complement strand
GACTCCTTTTCCCAAATGCAAGCAAACAGGTCGGACAAGCGCTGACTGAGGACTTCACCCCCGTCTTTGAACAGTGCAGGTGGAAGGTCATACGGACCGGGAGCTCGGTGGCGCTTGAGAGAACATATGCAGTCGTACAGCGTGCCGGTGCATGACTCCTCAATTTTGATGATTTAATTCGTTTGCGAATGCTCCGCCAACCATGGCGGTCTGAAAACTCAAGACTTATCTCAAAGGACTACCGGGCACATTCCCCCATGTGGTGGAACCGGACAAGTGAAATATGTAACGAGCATGATTTCACATCCCTTGGTTGATCCAAATGGCGGATCATCCCATATATTTGTTGGGTTGTTGTACCGAGCTCCAAGGTCGTTCCATAAAACGCATTCACAACATCTGATTTGATGGCGAGTCAACTATGCGAAGTAAATTTGTCATCATAAACGTCATTTGGAAACACCGACTCTGACTGGCCGACCAAACTCTGTGTGATCGACTTGAATCCTTTATTGCACTGTGCGCTTTATTGCTTTCATGCAAACATTTCAACCATGTATCCCCCTAATAACTGTATTTGCCAGTAGAAATTTTATCGAAAACATTTTTGCGCAATACCGGGGTTACGTAATAACATTGGAATATTCAAAGTAATTTCTACTTAAGTTGGAATAAATTCATCTCACTTGCCCGTCCGAAAATTGGTGCTAATGCACTTGGGTGAAAAGCCCAAATCAAATAGACTGGAATACTTCTGTTAGCGTTACATAGTCCGCTTACAAGAGACGTAAAAATAATTCGTTTTATTCAAAATCCTTATTAAAATGTGATTAGCGTATTCCCTTACAAACGTGAGATGGTGCGCAGGGTCAAGTTAACATGAAGCTGAATGCAAAAAAAACAAGAAACTGAATCAGCCAGCAAATAAATCAAATGACATTTTCCATATTATTCCACACTAGCAAACGTATTATCCATTTTGCCATTTTGTGTGCCTTTTTTTTCCACACCGCGTAGCTACTGCGACCGTCAACATTTCGCATCACGAGGTTTAAAGTAGGCGCGTTCATCTGAAACACGTGTGTGCCATTAGACATACAGCTATGACATTCTTTTGGGGAGACACAATTTATTTCGGTACGGTTGGTGTCGCATGTCATACACAAACTTATTTCGCACCCACCATATCCGACCTTGTGAAAATTTTTGAACAGTTGCCTCCACAAAGGTTTGCATTGAACAAAATGTATGATGCGACATTCATTTTTGGCAAAGAACGAACGTTTTGTTTTCGATGCATTAGTTTGGAAGGTACCTTGGGAAATAGCCTGAAATCATGGAGATTCTCCAAAATGTCAACCTTCAAAACTGGGGTTCAACAAATTACCATAAAACAAAGTAGGTAGTGAATGTGCTTACCCTTTACCAAATGGTGCTAGCATCTGTATTCGATTGTTTTGTGTACAGGTTTTTAATTGTTTTTTTTTTAATTTTTCAAAGTATACTATCATGTACCTTTTGCTGGAACAACCTCTTTGTCCACTGTCAGAAAGAGGAGCTTGATAGTTGTCCGAAAGGGGCTCATGTGAAATCGAACTTGCGTCACAAATTAAGGCGGGAAAGTTCTTATATGGCATCCAGATGAGTCCCACTTAACTGTAACCAGTGAGTTTCTTAGCAGCGCTGAGTTGCTACTAAAGATTATTGTTTTGAATGCTTGCCGGAGGACTTAATAACTAACCCAGTTAGTAATTATTATGCTCGCAAAAATATGCTTCATAAAGGACATTAAATGGGGCATGGATTGTAGGGGATTTCCTCTAAGTACTTTGGATTGATCAGAGCTGAAAAAACTCTTAGGCCTATTTTAAGGAAGTCACTCGTCTGGCAGCTACATACTTGTGGTCCTTTCCTCTATTCGTTTTTACTCAAAATGGCTCCTCATGGTTTTTTTAAACTCCACCACTGGTGATTAGATCTCCGTCTCAACTGCAATCACCTCTCAAAATAAGGTTCCCATACCAGATGGTAGGGCTTATTTCCTGAGCAATCTGCACACAAACAGCCAAATACAGATCACACCTACAAGTGTTTCGTAACTTGGCATGATCTATTTCCTTTTTGCTCATACCCTGAAGCCGATGGGCTTCGAACAGATTATATATCAGAACGCTTAACTTGAATAGATGCCTTTCGCAGATAGTCCGAGAAACCTAAACAACTCAACGCAAAATGGAATGTTATCGGCAAACCAAAAATATACACTGTCAAAGAGCTAAGCTAAAAATGTACGCAGAAACCTGTCTAGGCATATTTACGTCCATAATTTCGTGATCTGATACTGGTGGAAGTTAAAATGGCGAGTTACCCAGCCGGTCGATTGCATTGGGTTACTAATGACCAGCCATTGAAATTCGGCCACCGTAAACGTGACTGTAGTCGTGATGGACCGAGACATTCTGACGCTGTGTCCAAGGTCTCTGTGAACACCTTTACGCACTTCACTGCCCTTCGCATCCTCGGCTCGATCACTGCAGTGTCATTCACATAACCACATCTTTCCTAAAGGCTTTTCTTCCCCGCGCTTTAGCTTTCAAATTCACAAGAGCCATAAGCGCAGCCTTCAGCCGTCTAATCAAGGTGACGTTGAAATGCTGCTCACGCACCATAGGGCTAAGCGTGTGAGACTCCATTCACCAAGTGTTCCAAATACTTTAGGTGTCCGTGCGCTCTTACCGCATCTGGTTGCTCGCAATCGTCCCCCACTAAAGCCTCCGTAACCGACATTTTTATTTCAGCCCATAATGAGGATCCATCTAAGATATTCCATTTAAATCTGTGGAAGCATGGGATAGTTCTTGGGTAGGTGCTTGGTGTTCCCATGCCATAAAGAAAGACTAATGGAGCGTCACATCATAGATATGTGGTTAGCTTCTCAGCCTCGAATGTTGTTCCATACATACCCATTGCCACGGTGGCCATGGAGACATGGGGTCTGGAATTGAGGTGAGCTACCCATGCAGCGAAATTGCGCACAGTGGCCAAAAAGGTGTACTCGAAATTTACAATGATGTCCTGTTGACTCCAGATGAGAACGTCGGCCTGGAAACAAGCGTTTTCGCTAAGTCAATGCAGGGTGTAATCGGAAAGAAAATGTCATTGTTTACTTTCACATCACTCTCTTCCGTTTCCTGAATCAGTAGGATATCTGCATCATCTGTCCAAACTGCGGGGTTCGATATTAAGATCCAAGCTGGTATGAAATACCGTTTGACGATAGCCACACAATGTGTACATTCAATTCAGCAAATGATTTTTCTACAGATGGATGGGCCTACTAACTGACACAATCATGGTTGATATAACTATAAGGATGACAGTAGGGAATTCGCTTTATTTAGGGGCGGTTTGGGGGGTGCAATCACCTTCATCGCAACGGAACTCAGTAAATGAGTTTTTGAGAAGGTTCAACCAAACGAACGCAATGTTCACTCCAAAGAGCTGGAAGCTTTGGAACAACCAATGGCGTAACATTCAAAAGAGGAAAAAGCCAAGGGTGTTTGTTACATCTACTTTTGGAGCGGAGTTCCTATAAAAAAGATGGGAACGAAACATAATGTCTGGTCGAGAGAGCACTGGGAATCCGCGCAGTCGACACGATGAAACTCGTATTAAAACATTCAATCACCCAAAATGACCACCACGTTCGTTTTGTTAGCAAGATTATTTGGTTGGTTAGATTCCGTTGACAGTAATGTCTGTCGGGATGAAAATCTGCCCAACTTAGCTCCAGGGAGGATCGTGTACCCGGAATAAAATCAAGGGGGCTTAAACCGGAATGGGGGTGACTCTTCGGACCGCCCATCTGCGGGTAATCGCTTGACACAAGAACGATCTGAGCTTTCAATGAAACAATCTATGTCAAGCTTTTTTTGTATACTCTTTCTAATACCAGCGCCTCGCAATATACATTGATCGTGCACTAATATAATTGTCCGACAGAATCGGTAAACATTGACGAGTATGCTGAGCTGTGGAATAAACACTTCTAGTTGTAGCTCCTCTGTAACACACCTAAATAGTCGCAACCATGCTTCGCATTCACTGAAACTCCTCAGGCAGTGACCAGAGTCCAGGATACTCTTTAAAAATTTAGATAAGTCCCGCCATTTGCTTTTATTAATTGATGTCCATTTGATTGTACCAACTAGAGATTTATCGCCTATAGGTGATTTCTGTGGAACTCGTGGCGTAGCTAGCTGTACTATACGGTGTCTGCCATTTTGATTGATTCATATGTAAGTATTGGTGATGTACAACCTTGCTTACTGGGCTTTGGCTCATGAGCTTTGTTTCTGTCTTCCATCCACAGAAATTGTCGTGAACTCCTGCCTTCGGAGAATTACCGTCCCCTGGTGCTTCCATAGCGTGGATATTACATAGCCAACGCCAAACGCAAACCTTAAATGGTAGCTTGAAGCTACCTTCTTACTTTTAGATGCGGTGTGGTGAACGTAGCGCAACTTGCTTTCCGGGAGCATACTGTTATCTCCTCAGTGACATTTTCCTTTGCTTTCCAAACTCGCATATATCGTGCCGCAAATAAATGCATGAACACACAATCACAAGAAGTGCTTGCTATATCGGTATTCTACTGACTTGTTTGGGCATTTTCAGACACCAGCATGTTGTTTCACATTTTGTATCCAGTAATAGAAAATTCAAAATGTTAAATATTGTTTGTTCATATCTTTTAAACCAATGGACGATAAAATGTACCAGATGACAGTTCGTCGGTTTTTCTTTGTCACAGACTCAAAGCGCTCTGTTTGAATAAAAGGGCACTTAGTAGTTGACTTATACCCGTCACCTTAGTTTCCTAAGCACACCGTTGAGTGGTTCAGATCTTTCTTGTGCACGGTGGACCTCTGTTCGAGTTGATCGGCCGCAACTCACTTTCTTAAATCCTTGAGATTGTTTTCGCTGAACAAGATTTCAGAGGAACTTTTGGGATCAGCCTATTGACTCGCTTATAAGATGGACTGAATGACTGACCACACAGGGATAATGATTAATGGCCGACATGTTCCGGAATGGCAGCATGTAAACTATGTGTTCACACGTTCTACATCTACAAAGAAAGCAGTCAAACAAGAGATTATTTGTGTCTTTCTTCGGTTCAAACTTTTGAATTCACTGACGACTCTTCAAAAGAGATTTGCAGCTTTGCTCTCCAAGCACTTAAAGTTCTTCCTAGAGTAAAATATGCCCCAACGTCGTGCTAGGTGAACACGGAATAAGCATTTTCTATCTCTTCAAATACACTGAGGCTATATCAGTGAACTGCTCAGTTACATCACTATGACAACCTGTTTTTCTGACGATGCTGTCACAATGGTTCTGACCAATGAGGCCACCGGCTATTTGACGATCTGGGGTATTTTGAATTATCAAGCTTACCTAATGGTTGATAGTAGTCTGACAAATTAACTTAAGTAATAAAGCTTACTGGAATGGTTGTATCAGCAAACGGATATGGGCGGATTCATCTGTCATAGGGTGGGCTGTTGGTGAAGAGTGGACAATTTCGGATGCCTCTTAAAGCACCTGCTGCAGGTAGGCAAAGTTTTTTTGGGACTCCGAAGCCGCTCTATCCAAGAAGGACACCTTTAGTGTGTATGTTCTCTTGCAGACCACCATTGTAATAATCAATACCTGATTACAAGAAACAGATGTTTGACCGAATTACATCGGACGACACCAAATTACCTTCCCACTAGTTGCATAGTTGCTTTGGCGTGATGACGCCTTGAACACAAATGTTTTACACAGGTACGTATAACTGAGATATTTCTGACAGGAAACAAGGAGTTACCGCAGCCGTCACACGCCTATTAATTTCTTTTATTCATTTCATTATTTCTTCGTGAGGCTTTTATCCGGAAAGGAACTGGGAAGAGTTCCTCTGTCCACTAAGTGCAATGAACTTTATAGTAGTAAACTTTAACACTTTAGAACTGGTAGAGAGTTACTGCAGACTACCCGGACTGAGCGAAATGGCGAGGTTGGGAAGGTCGAAAAATATAAGTTCGCAATTCGTTCTTAGAAATGCATTTGAAGGAAAAACCCAAGCGTTTAGCTCCGGAGCCAAAAGACACTCAGTGATTACACGCTAGGTCAGTGGTTTTAAATCTGAACCCTAAAATCCATCTTCATCGTTGATTCTGGCGAAAAAAATTCAATGAGAATTTTCACGAGGCTTGAAAATTTTCGCACAATTCGTTCAGGTATAAACGGTAATGCTTCTTCCCTGGTGCGGTCAAGAAAAAGCGTGAGCAACGAACTTGTGTCTCGACTTAAATTGGCTTTATCAGTAGTATGTGGACTTGGCTGTGGTGACGTTTCCAGCCTAGGGCATATGATATTCGATAGCAAATTACATGTAGCCCACTGGTGCAGGACTAAATTATAAAATGTGAGGAGCCAGACATGATTTTGTCTTATTTAAGCCCCAACCACGGAAATCGTAATAAATAATGAAACTAAGTTATTCCTTAAGTTCACTTGTCCGTGGTACTTTTCAGTTGGAAAATCCTAACAGTCATTTCAAACGACCAACCAGGGCCGTCGTTCAATGCTTCTGGAGGACCATGCAAAACGGCCAAAGTGGGAAGGAGCCCATCCTTTAGGATGTGCTGGATGGGTTTCTTCCAGTCTGAGCTAGAGTAATAGTGGTTATCTGGACTGGATTTCTGAACTTCAAAGCCTTACTAGCTGAGGTTATGCACTGTTGATTAACCCTAGTAACAGCAAAGCTTGGATTCATTGCCGCTTGTGTTTGATGTGAAATAAAACAGAATTCTTCTGCATAGGTGTAACGAGTACGTTGAACTACCTTTCTGGGCACATGTGCGAACCCACAAATAGTCAGAAGAAGTGAGAATATTGGCCAGGTGGATTTGTATGTCCAGCTTAAAAGCTTACGTCATCTTGACAATCTGGCTACATGTGCAACTCGGTTTCCTGAACAAATTACAGATATAAAAATACTGGGACTAGAAAGGTCTTTGAAGTTGGATGCCACTTCAACACCGTTTCTATTCAGAAAAGTGAAGGCTCAACAGGCGCTGCAGTCGTTGTGGGTAGACTTATGTATAGAGCTTTTTTATTATCGGGAAACGTTTTTGACCCGCAGGTTCACATGGTTATATTGGGCCACCAGGCGTGGTGTCCAGTGAAAGGGTGGATTTAAGGTTCAGCTAAATCGGTAGATGACATGTAAATGGTCAACGGTTATTAGGCTTTACGTAAGGTTCCAGGATTGAGTGTTGATCGTAATTTGTGGTCTAAACCCAGAGAGTGCAGAAGACTTTGCAATCATTCAGTCAGTTGCAAAAAAGTATGAAGGTTACATTCAGTAGCCGTATATCACCTTAAAGTTAACCCACCTAACTCGGTCTATTCTAGTGGGCAAGTTCATTTTGGAGAATGTATTAATGAATTTATGATACATATACCAACCTCTTGGGTACAGAATCTGTCTATTTAGGTAAAAGATTAGCGTTTAAAACTAAGGGAAAATATTGGGACAAGAGTTCGTTATTTCATCTGTACGTAAATGAAATGTGGCTGAACTTCTATCTGTGATTTGGCGTTTTTAGTTTAGGCCTGCACTACATCAAAAATTTCCATTCGAAGCAGAGCTTCGTAGTAATGAGGTATTTCAGCTTGTTCACTGAGACATGTTGGGGGAAGAAAAATCGTACGTTTATACCATGATGTTCCGTCACCATAAAAATTTACTATCCTTTTACGCCTAAGTTAAATGTTTTTTCCTGCTTCGTCCAAACGTTCCAGTCACCGGTCAATCAACGTTAGCGAATGATTAGGAAAGACATACTATAATGTGTACTCTGCAATGATGGCGTTTACCAGATGATCTGCGAAACCGATGTCCTTTCAAGACACAACCAACGTGGAGAAGAATACGCTCATTATCCTCTATAATTCAGTTATGTAAAACATGTTTCCCATGATAAGTTGGTGGGCAATGTGGAATATTTTCCCAGCGGGAAAAACTCCGGAACATATTTGTTAAGAGCGAGTAAAACGGATTTGTATACATGAATAGCCCAACAATTGGGGAATCTCAGCAGCAAAAACGTCACATAAATGTGTTGGCGGCGTCCCGACTAAGTAGTCCACATTGGTAAAATTCAGGTTGTTGATACAGATAAGCCTGCATACAGTTTTATATGGCTTTTTCTATACTTTTCTGCACTGTTGTATGGACGTACCAAAAAGCAGATGTTTGTTTAAAAATTCGATATTCCTCAATTACCGCTTACTAAGCGAAGTTTTTGAAGTGTTTTAACATGACTAACACTTAAATGTTCGATCGCTTGTGATAATATCTTTTTCAACACGGTTAAGCATCACGGGGTTCTACGTAAGAAGTTGATCCTCCTAGATTATCCTGTAGGTGTCATCTTTGACACGGGCGATCGTTCTAAATTCTGCATGAAGTAGGCAGTGAAGAGGCATTTTCTCAGGTTCGTGCCAATAGCATTCAGTTTCAAAACGGTCCTGTTCATTATGATAATAAAACAGCCTGGCGCAAGATATATGAAACAGAGTGAAACATTCTGGGTTTAGATTAGAGGATAATGGCATTGAACATCATATTATCAACCATTTTGCTATTGTCCACTGGATGACAACGGACCAAAGAGAATGCGACCGGCTCTCTATCGTTGCACTCGTAATTTATAATAAGGACGAAATACCAGAGCTAGTAGGGTTTTTCGGTTACCTCATATATGCGCTAGATGCCTTTAACTATTTTGGCATCTAAAAGTTGTTGAGTAACCAGTCAGATTAAGAAGCGGCTGTCATTCAAGGGCTACTTTTAAGGTTCTGAGTAATCCACCATCATGCCGTTATTGAAAACCAATAGCTGAGTAGATCTGAAATGCATTAAAGGAGAACAGAAAACTCTATTATTGAGACTCATCTCATTGAAGCGCGCCATCTCGGAACAGAGTTTGGTGCATAGCGATTGCATGCTGTCTCCATGATCCCCTTACAACATTCATGTTTGTTGTGGACAACGTACACTTGTGAGTTACTCTTTACGGTTCAAGTAATATATATATATATACATGTATATATATATCACTGTCCCCATTGAAACGACCAGTGAATCAAAACACTCTAGTATCCGCGCAATTTTACAATCAGCCTTCAAATTACGTGAAACAGTCGTTAGCGCAAATAGAGACTGACCGAATAAGTCGGACTCCCTCAACCCAGACAGTTTTGTTTCCAACTTTCAAATATCGTTACCTTATGCATAAGATCAATCATAGTGAAAAATGTTAGGTTGACAGAATGCGTCGATGAAATGATCTATTGCGAATCACATTATCTTGTATAGAAGCAATAGTTTATTTTAGTTGAAAGCTAAACTGACAATTTTTCTGCCGAAATTCGTTCTCACAAAATAGTGTAAATTGAATTGAGCGTATCTACTTTTTACTGGAAATTGAACAAACTGAAACATCATCCTATTTGCTTACATTTTGCAGAAGGTCAACACAAATTTGTTCGCTACCTGAACAATTTAGACATCGAAAAACGGGGGAGAGCCCTGCGTTAAAAAAGAAAAACACTGTTGGCGGTGGATGGACAAACTGTTTAGTTTATTATCTAGGGCATCTTTAATGAGCCGAAGGAATATTCCAAGTGATAAAACTGCATCTAATCCTCCTAGACTAAAAACACATACGCATCCTCTGGTGTTTGTCACGCCACTGTAAAGCATTTACACATTACATTAAGCGTTTACATTTTATGTCATGATTTTAGCAGTAATATTGGTGTTATTCCTAGTAGGTTTTTTTTAACTGTTCAGTCAACTCTTCTAAGCACGCAAGTAAAGATGGTGATGTGAACAGAGTGATGAGGTAACAAGTTCATCTCTGAGCGTAATACATCACTCATAAGTTTGCTGAGACCTTGAATATTGTGTAAAGTGAAAAATGCGGCATGCTGGTGCAGCTCACTCAGCTCCTTGATTCTGCCGGTTTCCAGATGAGTCTTTCGTCAAAATCAGACTGTTATGGAGTTAGGTGTATTTCGTTTATCTCTAAGCATTTGCCCGCGGACTCTATCATTCTCACCTCGAGTCTGGTGAAACCGAAGCCGCACCTCAGCGAGATGTTAATTGAATGACCAACCAGTTTGGTTACCTGAATTTGGAAATTTAGTTAGCTGTCAGTAAATGTACTCAGTATTCGAACAAGTCACCTCATATTTTAAGAAACGGGTTGAGGTTCAGGAAACTGATGAAATCTTCTGATGAAAGGTAATAAACAGACAAGCCTGTGGATTTCTTGAGTGGTGTAAACAAGCGTTTGACAGAAGTGCACAGTGGACAGAGGTGGATATCCAGCAGATGACTGGGTGGGTAAATTTCGTAAGCAGAGAGTAATAGGTTAGATAGTTTAACTATTCCTTTACGGAAGTCGGAACGCTAGCAGTGATCGAAAAGGACAGAGCTAACTCGCATAAAAGACGGGATTGATCGATACTCCCAAAGTAGCAGTGTTAGAACAACCACCAAGTTCATTGCGAATGCAATAAACACACACTCGTATAACTTAAACTAGTGCTTGCACTGGTTTGTTTCGTGAGGCGTACAAATTGAAGGCCAATAAACCAGCCGATATTAGTGTTATTGCACTGTGTCGCACAAAGTTACCGTAATGGCATAACATAGTGCTCAAGATCGTTTTTTCCGCCTATGTGAGAAACAGAACTCGAGAAGCGTCTGGTCAAGTCTAACATTTTGTGGGTGAGAGCTGACACTGGAATATAAAATAAAAACATAGGAAGCCATTTCTGATTTTCTGGGCTGAAATCATTTTTGAAAGACACTGAATGTACCAAGAAAAGAATTGTTAGATCCGATTGATAAGGATAACTGGAACTTTGTTAAATTTACGACTTCCAATAAAAACAGGAAAAGAAAACAATGCGCTTAATACGACGATTTCATCAGTCCTTGATAGCCGTTTATTCACACTGTAGGAATCGAACCCGTTATCCTAGACAAGAGCAGAAAGCTCAAACAAAATTACGTTTGGTTGGGCTGGGCAATTTGATTGCAAACGTTTCATCACCAACCAAGGTGATATCATCATTACGTTGTTACTATGGCTAGTGGAGCGAAGCAATGAATGACTGGTTGTACGGTGAGTAGTGCTACGTGTGTGTTAATCTACGTGCTGCTAGCCGGGGCTAACCTTCGATCACGATTGGTTGTTCGGTCGAACTGTTTTAATGATTGGCCTGTCATCGTGCGTCCTGCTCTGTTGATGACCACATGCTATTCTGGTTTCGCCTTCCCGCTGTCGTACTCTGTGCTGGAGTGACCTCCGTCTTCGACTTCTCTGGGTTCAAGTTTGTGAACTTTGTTGACCAGACTTCAAGGAGTTTCTTGTTTCTTGGTTTGTTCACCTGATCTTCGGTTCTCTTAGGGTATTTCGGCATAGAAATTGGTCTTTCGCAGGTAGTGGTGCGTAAACTGATTCTAGTTCAATGTATCGGTTGATCGAATCCGTCGTGGAGTACCGGTTGATTCCCTTCCTTGTGTATCTGTATTCCAAGATTTTTGCGTCTTCAGGATCGTATTTGTAACTTTGATCCTCCTATATGGATAACAGTTATGGAGAATTGTATCACCTGACGACCACATTTTGTTTCTTTATCCTTGCGCATAATGTCCTTCCAGTTTCTCCCGCATAGAACTTTCTGCAGTTTTTTCAGTTGCTTTGGTATATCATATTGTCATTCTTGGTTGCGTATTGTTTGTCCTTATGCCTTGATATCAGTTTCCTCAAATTGGCATTCGGTTGTGGGCTACGTGGAGTACCGGTTGATTCCCTTCCTTGTGTATCTGTATTCCAAGATTTTTGCGTCTTCAGGATCGTATTTGTAACTTTGATCCTCCTATATGGATAACAGTTATGGAGAATTGTATCACCTGACGACCACATTTTGTTTCTTTATCCTTGCGCATAATGTCCTTCCAGTTTCTCCCGCATAGAACTTTCTGCAGTTTTTTCAGTTGCTTTGGTATATCATATTGTCATTCTTGGTTGCGTATTGTTTGTCCTTATGCCTTGATATCAGTTTCCTCAAATTGGCATTCGGTTTGTGGGCTATGAGGATTCTTTTATGAGTGATTAATCCGGCTATGAGTCCAGATATATCCGTGAAGGCAGAACTATTTATCTGGTTCAGTGTTCTTGATGTCGCTATTGTTGTGATGCATTTTTCTTCAAGCTTTCCTTGATAAAGTCCCTTGAATACCCGTTGTTCTGGAGTACCCTGAATGGGTGGTATTCTTCTAACTTCTTTAGGTGTGCGGTGCTGCAATATGTCTTAAAAGAGGGTTGAACGCAACAATCCTTGTGGTTCATAGGAGGTCATCTGAGGTATTTATCCACAGAACGATCCAACAGCTTGGATAGACGTTCGGGCTTCATTGTTCCTGTCATGACCGGAGCAGTTCCGTTATAATTTTCCTGGCGAGGTTTTGATTGATTAAAGTGAATAGAGATGTGACAACAAATGAGAGCATGATTTTGTCATATTTTATATTGACGTAGTTTGCTAAAAAAAAGTTCAGTGAAAAGAACCACGCAACAGTTCCTTGGTTGGCGCTAACTGCCAAACTAAACACTCACAATACAAACCTGATACAGCTCGCATGATTTAGTCTTCTGTTTTGTCTCACTCAAATAATTGTGGTCTCATAGTTCAGTGAACATAAACCTGTCGTGATCTTCAGCCTACCAACATCGGAACCAGACACCGAAAGTCACTGATAGGTGATCCATATTCGTTCCTCTTCGTTGCGTTTCCATTTATTTCTTGATATTATAAGCCACTCATTTTCCATGCCTGATCAAGATTATGGTGTTTATGAATTGTCCGCAGGCGCGTTGACACATGGTCAGAATACAGCACACGCCGACGGAAAACCCATTAATCAGTTAGACGCATTACCTACTCAATACAGCCCGATAGAATTGCACTTTCATCTCTCACTAGCAGAGGACATCGTGCGGGATGGAAAACATTTAGCTTGCCAGTTCTACACACTTTGGTTAAAATGCTATGTTATGTTCGCCGATTTCATTGTATTATTAAGTGCTCACCGTATTGACAGCTAAAGTCAGTTTACGATGAAACTCGGATGCAGCATAAGTTTAAGTGTACCGAAGGTTGTAGTCGTAGGCGTGTAGTGAAGCGCTTGCTAGACGCCTGAGCCTAGTTACTGAATTAGCGAATTATCGTTATATAATCTAACGGCACTTATTCGTCAGATAACTGAGAAGAAATGCGGAGTTGTTGATAGCCGAAAGTTTAGAACTGTGTAGTGGGATGATATTCTGGTGAAAGGAATAGATGACTAAGTGGACTAGGAGATTAGTATTGAACACTTACTGTGTATTAGTGAAATACAAGACACGTTTTTAAGTTGATCGACCTCAACTATGCTGCCGAGTAAAGTATAACCGACTCGTTCCGAAACATCAGTAAATTTCGCTATATTTTCTGTAGACAAACATTTTTGAACTTCTTTCGCTCAATTCTCAATTGGGGTGATTTGATTTCTCATCCTATGGTGTAATTCCAAATTGTGTCGCGTTCCACCAAGGGTTCTTACACGAAAGTAAATAGAGAACAGTAAGAGTGGGACATCGCTCTAGAACAAACGCGAACTTTTCAAAAGTAAAATGGAAATGAAAAAATGCATGTGAGTATTCTACTAGAGCAGATGATTTAGCCAGCAGCAGCACCCCCAAAGTTGTTGCACCGACAGAAAACCCCATTCATCCCAAACCTGAATTTGAAATTCTCCGGAGATAAATATGGTACGACAGCCCAGAGGTGCTATGCATACCAGACCTCTGCCAAACACTACTTACTCCTTTGGGAACAGGCGTCAAAATTATTATTCTGTCAAAGAATCTATGACAACACATGAAGCCATAACATAAGGCTGTAATAATGCAAAAGGTTCCTGCTGTTATGTCAACAGCACAAAAATCTGGGTTGCATTTTTGAAGCACTTTTTTCTGAAGGACTTTTATTACGGGATTTCGGAAGATACTATTGTATGCAATATGCAGTTTCCGTTGGGTGATAAATTTGAGGATGAATTTTTTTCGCATGTATGGATAAAAATGGCTAGGTGAAAACGGCTGTGGTGTGCTGCAGCGTTGAATCGGATCCCAAAAACGGCATATAGGTTAAACTAGAATGATCGACCGTGATTTCTGAGGCGTGTTATTTGCGGTTAAGAGAAGAATGGAGCACATCTGGGTGATTTCTCAAGCGTTTAATGAAACGGTATATGTGAGATTTCGTAACTCGATTAATGTCAAAAATCGGAGAATATTGGTTATCTATGGGTAAGATTAAAATCACTACAACAGTGGGTTCAAGCAACGGCTTTGTAAAGTAGTATTCTGTTCCTCGGACTTTGTTTCTGGCAAATATGGACAATATAGCCTCTAAATCATGGAAAACCTATTCGGGTCTTATCCAACGAATATCTGATGGGCCTAAAACAAGCGATTTCTGAGATACCGGAGACAGTAGGCATGAGAGGCAGAAGTGGAATGGATAATGCGTCGTCGATTTCGAGAGGGATTTTTTTAAAAAATTTCAGTGTGTACAGTGTCAAAAAACTGGAATGATCACTCGGTGCTACCCCAGACTCAGCACAACCTTTAAGAAACTACCAATGTCAGTCTACCCTAAAATTTGGTCTTCTCATGTAATTACCTTGTGGTCTGCCAGCGGATCATGAAACACTGAGGACTGCAAGATGGAAATAATGAACTTACAATTTACCGAGTGATCGTTTATAAAAAACACCAGATGGATTCAAACGGTGGTCTATCAAATGCTGAGACCCTTGAATTTGCTATTTATTTTCTATTGTTGCCCAAGGAACCGAGCCATAGAGCCGACACCATCGATACTGCTGATGGCTTCATTTCTCGCAACGTCAGTCGAGTACATATGAGCGATCAAACTACAAAGCGCACAGCTAGGCATCATCTAAGGTATTCTGTAAGTACACTCTGACCTTGAAAAAGATTTAGAGCTGAGGAAAACGTGCGAAATAAACGGCAGGATAAGTTTTCGCATCTTATAAAAATTAGCACTCGGTCTACTTATGCATGGAACTAGTGAAGCTGTTTAGCAACCAAACTCCACCAAAGATTTGTACCGGTATACCAGTTACAGACGGGTAAATCTGTCGCTATGATGCC
Source organism: Opisthorchis viverrini (assembly GCF_000715545.1). NCBI lineage: Eukaryota > Metazoa > Platyhelminthes > Trematoda > Opisthorchiida > Opisthorchiidae > Opisthorchis > Opisthorchis viverrini. Next base: position 1,919,041 of record NW_008751703.1, on the reverse strand, counting down.
TTAATGTTTTCCACCTTTAATAAAATTAACACAAATGTAGATAGGATCATTCAGTCTTGCAAAGTATCACCTGGTATTAAGAAGCAGTTTAGTAGCTTTATTGCCAACTCGTCTATCAACTGATTTACGAATGTGGATGGATAACTCCAAGGGTCATTGTTGGGATGCTTTATTTCCATCAAGTGACTATCTTCGGAATAAAAAATTTCTTGTGTTTTATGGTGACGTTGTCGGAATAGAGAGTAAAACACATTACCCACTCCAGGTGATTCCTCTGTTTCTCTTCTGAAGAGATCTCCTTGCATATTGATAAATAAAAAACAAGCGCTTTACTTTTTTTAAATACAGCTTAAGCTTGGACGAAGTCACTGACGACTATGTTGAATATCAAGCAGCGGTTGGATCGGTCATCGTCGCAGACGTTTCGAGATGTTCGTTAAAGATTGTATGTTTCAGCAACATCACACACGTTGGAAGGTCTTGGGGCTAAGAACAAGGATTGAACCAAAACAGCTGCGAATAATGCCATTGAATTCGAGAACGAATGTACAAAATGCTGCATATGTTCCATGACTGCTCAGGAGAACACAGTTGTTAAGAGGACGCTTCAGCAGCCGTCTAACGCAGATCTACGATATTTGTAGGAAATTCTTTGGTGCAGTGATGAAAGTCCACGGACCAAAAATGTAGCATCTCCGATGCATCCGGGGCCATGATCCGACCAAAACTAAGGAATTTCTGACTGTTTGCAAGGCGTATATCTAAGAAATAAATGAAAACATATCCTGCATGTATTTGGGCTAAATTCTACAATCACCTAAATCCCTTGCGAGGGTGAACCTTTATAATCAATTTACGACGGCTTAACTATAAGAGCCAATAGCCGAATTGCAAAACAAAAATACCGTCGTAGAAGATAGATTACCAAGCGAGTTGTTCAAATATGGTGGATTAATAGCAAAATACAGAACGCCTCATCTGACGCGCGATTCTACGTACATGAAGTATGTCAAAATAGTTGAAGAAGGCAAAATCATTCACTGCTCAAAGAAAAAAAGAAGCCGACAGATAGGCTGGGTTCAGTTTTTTGCACCACAGATATAACGCAAATTGGCATTCTTCACAAATCTCTGAACACTGACACTCTAGAAAGAACTTGGATAGAACTGTGGGTTCCTTAGGTCGCGGAGCGCAGGAAGTTGCCTGCAAGACGCTACCCTATCAAACTATGGGTATTAGCAGGTACCCTCAGTCCAGCACGAAAACCGGAGTAATATTCTGTGCAACGTCTTTCGAGTTTGGAATTGTCACCAGGCTGAGGCCATACTATGCCCTGTTTCCTGTTCTGTTCTACCTGCATCCGACTAGGATCTGTTCGAGCGGGGATTGAGTTCAGGGAATGGTATTCCGCTTCAATGCCACCTACATGGTCACCTTCTCAACTCGAAACGTTTCGTGACCAGAAAAAGCTGTACGAGTTGAAAAATCTCATTTCCTTTTGAGACGAACTGTAGGTATCCTGAAAATTATTCTAACTCGGCAAAACTCGGTCTACTGACATGCAATCAATACTGAACGACATCGTCAAGTGGCTTACTCGACTGAATACGTAAAAGCGCTTAAGCCACCAGAATCGGACACCAAGGTCACGGTAAACCGAGTTGTCGTACCATCTTCACTGCCGCGTGCCAGCGAAACATGGACAATACACCAACGACACATTGAGATACATGACAACTTTCACTCAAAATGCTTACCCAACATAGTTCGTACTCACTGATCAGACTGAATTTCGAGAAATAAAATTCTCGAAAAAATCTAAGATCCGTGGAATCGAGTGCGTCCTGATGAACATTTGGCTATGGTGGTCTGGTCACGTAAAATTAATGACCTACTTATGACCATTTGAAACATGGAGCACAAGCTCAACGACAGCTGAATTTCTGTTCATTGGATTCCCTTTAAGAACGGTTAAAAAATTTTGCATTCGTTCCGTTTCTTGGGAAAATCTGATGTGACAGAGCAACCTGGAGTTTAGTCGCCTGTACAGTAATGAAGAGCGTTGAGGCACAATGCATTTTAATGCTGAAAAGCAACCGTCTCATTCGGAAAGATCACACAATGTTGAGTAGAGCAGCAGACACTTATATCCGTGCAAATCGCGGACGCATATGCCTGACTTGATTTGGATTGATCAGCCATCAGAATACTGCTTGCTAGCAATCAGGGAAGTACTCGCGATGTGCCAAGAAAAAAGATAAAAAGATATTTAAATGGTCTGTTTTGATACGTGATCAAAACTCGGTTGACTCTGATGTAACGCCGCGGAAAGGCAGCACCAGTAGCCACACTTTCGGTTTATCACCCAGCTATCCACTCCTCCAGAAACTGTATGGCAATTTACCTAGGGGTCCTTAGGTAGTCCAAATTCGGAGAAACTGATGTATGACGTCAATATCCACATGTGAAAAAACAAACGCTGGTGCTTACTGTAATGCCGTCGTGTTTAGGTCGGCTAATTTTCCGAACCGGCCTCCGCGTTCTTTTGTCCAGTGATTTCATTCCATTGGATTTACATCAGTGTCGGTGTGTCATCGCCTAAAGCTTTATCCACATTGCGAGTAAAAATGTGTTCATCATTCTTAAGAGGGCTTTTCGTCGATGACAGATGCAACTTAGAGGATGTAGACTGCTTTTTGAGCCCAGACGTCTAGGACGTCTCAAATGGACGTGCTCAAAAAACGGGTTTACCTATACTTGACCAGTCTGCCGTACCCAAGATCGAAAAGAAGGCAGCAAGTTTACCGATCGGCATGCCCTGGTGACATTAAATGGAACCAACTAAGGTTCAGCATGGTGGAACAACTTATATTTCGTGTGCGCGGAACCGAGTAGGACTCAGTAATTTGAAAACACATCCAGTTGGCCCGAAATCAATTACACAGGCAGTAGTCTCATGTATTTCGACTACCCTAAGATGTAGCAATACTTGATGGTTAGTTAATTCCTTTCGATAGATGAGAAACATATCTACTGGCTGTCTGCAGCAAGCGTCTTGTGAAGTTTACATCGCATCATTTTCGCCAATTGGGTGTTGCGCACGCACTCAGCAACCTGATGTTGTTTCGTGTTTACTAGTCCAATGGTGGAATGTGACCAAACATCAAATGTGCTTTTTATAATAATCAATGGGTTTAAGATAATCCAGATATTGAAATTCGATGTTGATGACTTTTACGGTTGAATTTTGGTAAAAATTTCACTTCATTGTTATTAGTGAAAAGGGATATGAAGTGCCTTTTGAAAATGATGGCAGGCCAAATGACGGTGTGGCCGGGTGGCTTCAAGCTTATTCTCGCCAGTTTGAGAAAATAGTCCGACAGAATCCTCTGACACCGTTTCGCGGGATCTCAGATGTTGTGGTAATGTGGTGGTGATGTTTTCACAATACATAATGGACAATTTTGTTTGATCCACAAAAGGCTGATCTGTCATGCAAATGTACAATCTCAGGTCATTTTCGCTCGTGAATTGAGGCCAAAAGTGCACATTCAAAAGTATACCTTCAAAAACACCCGCTTGGAGGAAAATGACAAATTTTCAACTAGGCGTACTTTGGAAATTTAGCTGTCCTTAGTTTATCAGTACTCCTCCGCATAAGTTTTTTGACTTTTATTTTCATCGTCATCCAACCGAATTATTGTGTTAAATAAACCAAGCCTTCAATCGTGGATTGTATGCACCTGTGAAGAATAAACCTGAATAAGCATGTTTCATCTTGGAATATTATGCAATATATACGTAATTGTAGACTTCAGTTGACCTGAAAGAATCTCTTCTAATGAGGATGCTACCTAATCTGTGTAATCCAGTCCGGCATGCTACCTTCAGGTTCAGATATTAAAGCAAACCTGAGAAAATTACGATAAATACGTTCGGGTAAACGGAGTGCCTTACCACCGGTTGCAAGCATTGTCATATTTGAACCAGTAGAGAACAGTCAGTTTGTTTATGTCCCATTCGCTATCCAGGAACATTTGTGTTGAAGAAATGGCTTTGTAGCGTCTCTTGGACAACAGAAGTGACCCCGAAATCGCAAGACCGTACTAATTAAACTGTCTGAAAAGCGGAACACGAACTGGTGAATTCAAATAGACAAGCCTGTCTTAGCCGGAGCAGCATTACAAACAACACTAGATGCCACAGTTAGATATACTTTGCTACTTGTGAGTGGATTCTACTCCAGCACTGGGAATTCAACTGTTTGCAATTTGTTTTGCCAAACAGAATATCATACGCGCCATTGCTGGTTAGCCGAATCAGCCCATACATAAGAGGTTAGTCTGCTGATGTAGTTGATTTCTCCCTTATCACCCGAACACAACAAAAGACGTGACCACCTCAATCCACAGGTCACGTCTGTGGGTTCAACAGCTGTTGAAAGAAGGTTCATGAGTATTATGGCATTATGACGACTTTGATTTCATTGGTCCTGAGACATCACATATCTAGGTAGCCAAACTGTTTCTTGACTTGAATAGGACGATTTACATGTTTTTTCGAGCTTAGATTGACTTGCATGTGTGTTAGTTCTGGAAGTGAACTGAAACCTATTCATCCAGTCAGCCTGGTGTTATTTGTACAAATAATCGTGCCGTCAAGAACAACACTATACACAAAAATGTATTCATATCCGCTCTGGGTCTCCTGAAAAGCTTAAAGTTTGTCAATGGTTTGGTTGGTGGTTGGAATGCTAAATATAGCGTAGAATTAGGAACAACAAGTTATCCCGTTACCTTCACCGCTGTTTGTAAAATTTTGGTGCACACACACATGCTTTCCGAAACATTAGTCTTAGTCTAAACCGGGCATTCCAGCCATGAATGTTGTCGTTGTATGCTGTGACCCTGCTTTGAAATTAGCTGACAAAACACATTCGTCATTAGCATGCAACGGGACCATAAAACATATGCATCTCTGTAAGAATGAAACGGGAGCAAATCGCATGATGAAGAATAGTTATATCATCATTTGAATTTCGAAACGCCTGAACGCACACTGCAGCTAGATACGATCTAGAGAAAGATGATGCCATAATGCACACTTGTTTCATACCCATGTTCCTCTTGAAATCCACGAACGTAGTTTCACAAGTTCAGGTAATATCCTTTCTTCTAAAGTAAAAAAGGCCAAATCTGCCGATGCAGTGCGCCTTTTTATTCACATTACTTGTTCCTATTTCGCAACAGAGGCCATTTTGAAGTAAACAAGTGAGACATGGTACGGTTGGTTGCGTTCAAGCCATTTTATTTGCCTTTGCGTGACTAAGGAAATTGAGTCAGTGATGCACCGTCTGCTCTAAAGCAGCTTCACCCCCGTGGCCTGCTTTCAGCTTCGAACTGAAGAGTTACGACAAGGATTGTGAAAATGTGCGCACATGTGTTTCATGACACCTGAATCTTTGGTAGCCAACAATCACATTGCTGCAAATCCATGACTCAGTTCGGTCCGAGATGTAAACGTTGAAGGCAGGAAAATGATAAGAAAGATCGACTTTTTGTTGAAACATCATTTGAGTACCGCTACGTACAACTATACTCTCGACTAACGCACTGATGATGTCACCTCAGTTGGTGATGTAACGTTTGCAATCAAAATGCCCAGCTCAGCGAACAAGCCAACGACCACGTACGCTACCTGAGCTACCGACACTTTCCTCTATAATTTAAGAAGACCAATGGGTAGATATGTATGGTTTTAGTGGACTAAAAGTCCCTTTTTCTCGCACCAGTGGTGGCTTGCAAAGTACTCGTGGATCATAAGAGATGGAGACTGTGTTACGCAAAACGCAATGAGAGCTACGTTATCTCACGTAATCTCTTCGTCACGCCTCTACCTGAGCGGCCGATGAAATCCAGCAACAGAGACCATTCTCCAATGGGATTTTTTGAGTATCCAGGATTCATACAGCCATCAGATAATTTGGCTGTCCACTGTTGATCACTTATACTCACAATCAGAAACCGAATAACCGTATCTCTTCCACTTAAGCTTCACACGAGAACTATTTTTCAGGTGTCAGTAACGCCACGGTGCTGCATTTACAAGTGCTGTACTACCACATAAAATCTTTTTTTAAATCGAGTTTTTTTCAGCCTCTTACTGATGCAATTAATTGATTCATCTCGTCTGCTTCGACAGAAAATCTATTAACCACCCCCACCAGACACACATATTCTTGGTTGTTATTTCTGGATATTTCTTTGATTCTGAAGTGAAGTACCGAGTAAAAAATCGAAGCTCCATAAAACTTTGTCACGCTTGGGATATGATTTAACGCATTTTCTCTATGCTTTGGGCGTATGTATTCCCAATTTGTCTGGAATTTCCGCTGTCTTAGGTGGGTTTATTGAATCTAGACGCTAGGCAATAAATTCACTCACCCAGGAAACCCGTAACTCCGTAGTTAAAAACTCGGCTCACCTTCCCATAACGCTTTAAAATTAAAGGGTTGACTTCTGAGTAAATACAGATTGGGAATATAAAAAATTCGGACCCAAATAGACGTCATCCTAATTTATTGCGTTCTAGCCACCAAAAGTACTCAGTCACTCATTGTCACTTTTTCTAGGCTCATGTACATGATACCGTATTACGATTAGCATAGCACAGTACAGATATTCGCGCTACATTGCTGACCTGGACATGCACAATAAATCACCTCAGAGGATATACTAAATGGCGTACACATCCCGGCCTGAATTCACGCCATTAGCTCATTTAATTTTAAGGAGTAATGTAGTCTATAACTTTTAAAGTCGCTTTCTAAAAACGGTTCAATATCGCCGGGTCCGGAGGAATTCTCCCGTACCTCAATAATGTTCCATTGTCATTACAACTTCGCCATCGAAGGGGTGCAATCACTTACAAGCAAGTTCAATGCAACAGTCTGCATTAAAAGTTCAAATATGTCAGATTGTATGTGCTGAACGTCATTTGTTTTTGTCACGGAAATGTTTGATTAAAAACGCATAAATCAGAGCAGTATTGTATTGTATTTTCTTCGGCACACGGCGCCGAGATCCTTCAATTCATCCGGAACATCTAGGCTTTGGAACACACCCTGTCCAAATGACTTTACTTTTCCAAATACGGCAGTTGATTTCCGTTTACATGAAAGCATGTTTACCTGTTGCGGTTCATATGGCGCCCACATCGTGTCAAAACATCCCAAACATTCTGATCAGCCACTGAACTCCTGGGTTTTTTTATCTCCAGCCTTGCATTTCAAAAATAATATCCGTGCATTAGACTGGCGCGCTAGTAATGAAGCAGGTTTGAAAGTAACTACAGCAAATGGAGGTAGTGGCAGTTTACCTGCTAACAAAAGCAGTTCTCACTTCCCTATATCGAACAGGAGAACATTTTGAGATCAAACGCCGCAAAATGGTCTTTAGTCGATTTGTTAAATTTTTTTCCTAAAGCCCTTTGGTAGAGTGAGATATGCTGTCACTATTAATTATCAAGTTGACGCCATCTATGCTGTTAACATAAAAATACTGTACCAGTCTGACCTCGCTTTACAAATACATGTGTTTTATCAGACGAGGGAGTTCCGATTGACGTCGGTACGGCTACCAAGTTTCGGACGCTTGATTCTGACCATTCTAAAGCTTTTATCCCGATACCGCAAGTATTGGTATTGGACAGGGGACACAAAACCCAATAAATCCGGTGGGTTGCCGAGACATTATTAACGAACAATTTTTGGTACTTGACCACGCAGCCCACCAGGGTGCTGATAACAAATGTGGTGACCCAGGGATCTTAATGTAAATAAACGTGGTGGGCTAGTCAGGACGAAATTATCGACCGACTATGAAGTTCTACATCTTCAAATGTTTTACTGTCTGGGGTTATTTTACTGACAGTCTTGGTGGTCGTCGTGACTTTGAACCTGCCGTTGGAACTTGCAAAGCTCGGGTAAAGTCGAATTTGCTGAGAGACCCTCATTTTGGTCAACGTTGGAAACTTCGCTCGCACAAAAGAGAACGAACAGAACATATCTGGACAACCATGGTTTTCTTGCTCTCGGCTGTTGGTCTGTATGCAGAGCTTGACAGCTGGATGGCAAACGTTTGAACACTGCTGTTGGTTGAGTCAGAGGGAAGTGACGATGTCGAGGACAGAACGTTTGTATTGACAGGATAACTGCCTTATTTCCAAACATAAACTGGACACCGGAACTCTGATTCACCACTGTAGAGGCCTCCAATTAGTCACTTTGCACCCAATCATTTGTGAACATTCTTGAGCAGTAGTCTACTGCTGCTGTTTCGCTTCGTTTTATTAATTATTTTCTTTTAGTTGCGGAGAATAAGGCATTGTGATGAATAATCTGTCGCAAAAGTTATTGGGATAAGTTGCATACTAGTAGCCCCAAACCGCCTACCAATTCGTCTGCTCCCTGCTCACTTGTACTCTGTGACCGCTAAACATGTGGACTTTTTGAAAGTAGAATCACCCCACGAGAATAAACGGAAAACGAGATAACCCGGTGTCATTAGTATGGACAGCTGCATCCATGCCATCACGGATACGTGGACAATGTCCACGATCATAACTTAACCGTTACGTGGTGTTTGTATAGCAAGAATTGTAGGCATACTTCATAGACGACCGGTTCGTACGAAAGACCCAATTAAGGCCGATGACCTTGTTATAAAATTGATTGTGACGAAACCTCGAACCAACGGACGTAAGCGACAGTCTCAAGTAGCTCCAGGAAACGCAAACGAAATAAAGACTGGATAGTGAATCAGAAATTGCACTCCATGTACTGGCTGAGGACCATCGGGTCAACTCGGATAGCGCGCATATAGTACAGCAAAACCTCGACGCATATACCCACTCAGTACTATTGGCGTGACCTCTTGGGTTAACAGGTCTGATGGTGTTGGGTTACCTGATTTTTGGTCCGGCGACTAAAGCGAGGGAGGCCGCACGTGACACAGTAACTCAGTCCCAAGGTCGGGCATGAAACACTGCGCATTGTGACACAATAACACAATGCACACACACACTTGTGATCGGAGGGACACACAGGACAAACATGACAACACTCACAGGATACATGACAGCATTTTGTCGAGACCTTAGCCAGCCACATTGATATTACCATGTCAGTCGTTTGTTTCTTGATGAAGGCCACTCTGAGTGGTTGAGTTAATATTTAGTATGTTTATTGTAGTTACCAGCATGTTCAGTATGAACCAGAAACTTGCAGCGCCTAAACTCTTTCAATTCCTTCACACCAAAAAGGAAATCACTTACACAGAATATGCTGTGTACGTGATATAAATACAGCAGAATGTTGAAAACATTTCTACTGGAGCAAAAAAAGTGAGGTCTTGAGTGCAAACTGAAGTTCACTGATGAGTGGAATAGGTTTAGAGCGTCGGAAAGTGACATTAGTACTAGTAGCATTTATGGAGTGACTTATCCTTCGTTGCCCAAGTTCAATACCTACCGCAGCACCTGCACAGTATGTTTATGAAGCTGCATAATCACATTTGATTTAGTGGATTTGCACGTTTTATTTATAATCATCAAGATGTCGTTTGCATTAATAAATGCACCAGCGGTGACAATGACATGAAACTAACCGCTTGAATCCATAGTATCCAACCCTTAGTTCCATAGGGCATGAGTTACAATAAAGCGAAACAAGTGATCCTACTGACTGTAATTCAACTTCGGTTCACCTAAATGGTGTGTTATACAGCGAAATTAGTACTCTAATATAATTGACTTCCAAAAAATATCAGGACCATCAAGTATGTGAGATGCATGGCCGAAAAATTACTCCGGTAAATTAGCTACTGGAAGAGAACTGTCGAGCACATTTTGGCCTTCATCACCCCAACACAAGCCATAAACTCGTTTTCAAAAGAATTTCCCAACCTAAATTGGTGACGATCATTGAAAAACGAACTGTTTATAAGTAGGTGCCGTTTGTGTTTTTAATTGGCAGGATTTATCATTAAAATGCTATATACTACAGTGTGTCAGTACTACTCTTATATTTACCTTAAGCGTAAACAGTACGACCAATACCATCTGAATACAATCTACCCTAATCCAAAGTTCCAGTCCTACTTGTCATGACTAACGAGCAACTCGATCTAGCAGCTGGTTGTTGATCTACCCCTGATTAGTCAACCTTCATGGAAAACGAGCCATGTTCTATACAATCTTACTGTATCATTTTTAATGAGGGGCGCATTAACACCTAATATATCTATCAAAGTCAGTTTCCCTAGGTCTCACCGGAAAGGACGACTGTAAGCACCGGAGTGTTTGGTCCCTGCACAGAATCAGTTGATTACTATTGCTTTTTATTACTTTTGAAAAATAATGCGTCACCTTATCCACCCATATACTATTTTATTGACTTTTTATAATTGTTCGCTGGTGTTAGTGAGGGATTAACTAGTTATTGTGATCCTACGATCTGCTTGCCATTTGATGACCGATATACCAAACCCAAATTTATCTCTGCGTGAAACGTTTCGCAAGTAAGATGCCGTAAAGCGGGTTCAGTGGATATTGCCTGGTCTCCTTGGATCGTATGATAATAACGTCGCCATTCCCATATTCCCCCAGGCAAGTATGCGGGGTAGAAACAATAAATAATAACCAGTATTTGTGGTTACCAGAGTGAATGTTTGTCTTATTTATCGTGGTTTTCTGTCCCTTCGTTGATGTAAAACTCACATTAAAAATTTGGCAAGTCAATATATCTTGAGAAGTCTCTATGAAAATTCTAAAAAAAGTGCAAATCAGATTCAGGATACCTTAAATTGAAATCAGGCCACCTTTGTATCACGATGAATACATTTTTGGATTTCCATGATGACACCTTGGAAAGTTTGTCATGTCACACTGCAAAGTATGTCATGATGTCTTTGCGGGAAAAAATATGGAGTACGTTTCTGGAAAATATATATATTTCATAGGGTCCAAACGTGTTTGCTTACAATCTGCACAACAAAGTTGTCCACAGTGAACTTTCAACTGACAGCCCAGAAACATTTACCAAAAGAACACAATAGGTACTCATAATTATCCCGTTAAATGAAATTAAACGCTACTTTATCAACCTATGTTTTTGGTGTAGGCAATATCCATCACTTAGAAGTGACAAAGACAATTTATTACCATAGCCTGACAGTGTCATTGCCAAGGGATTTACGACTGGAACAAACGACTGTTCATCGGTTGACAGATGTTCCATGCATATTCCCATACAATTGACATATGCTGCTTTCGAATTTGGTGGCTTCTTTGAAAAGGGTTATCATCTGGCAATTTTCAGTTATTCTGAACAAAGTTCTTCCTCCTATTACAGCTTTCAAGAATGACAGATAATTCATCATGCTACAATACACCAGTTTAAACGCTCCCAGTTTCTTCTAGCAACACGGAAAAGTCTGCGTGTCACAATTTTTACAGGAAAATGAAGTGTATGGTTTATTTAAAATTATGTCCACATCTAGTGAACTACACCCAGCTGAAGATAAGTAGTGTGTTCTGTCAAGAAAATATGTAAGTATTTGCCTTGCGATGCAACTGCGTTGTTGTAAGTAAAATAGCCAGCAGACAAATAGCATTCTGCTGGGTAATTATTTTGCCTAAGGGCACGTAACAATTATGTTCCCTCCTGATTTCAGTTATTTCGCTTTTAACTGAAATCCGCTGTGCGAATCAGACTTCGGGCTTGAAGTGATAGCCATGCATTCAGAGTAAAATTACCGGACAATAAAAAAATAAATCAACCCGATAAAATAGATAAAAATATAGGGATCCACAAAATACCACAAATTATGAAAAGAAGTATACCATGCAAGGTACCCCTCCTTGCGTGCGATTCTTCCCATCATGCGTTGACACATTCAGCCAGCAATCTAGTTGCTGGTGAAGTACCAAACATTTATTCAAAATCTCTTCAATACTAAGAGAAACTGAGTCATATCCGGTTAGCCAGTGTGTACTTATAGTCCCTCGATCCCGTGATGTCCATCTGACGAGTCAGGACATAAGTTAAATTAATAGTGGACTTAAATTTCTGAGGATCCAACCACATTTTTTTTCATAACAAGTTTTGTCATTATTTTGTTTGCCACCATAAGATCACGTTCTGTCTCCTAAGTTCCATTTTTTTGTTTTAGATCTCAAACAGGTAATGAGAATAGTTTTGCCATTCTATAGTTCCTAGAAATGATGTGAGTAGCCAAACGCCTTGTAGGGACCAGACTCGACTATTTTAGTCTTTACTCGTTAGATTTTGTATGTATGATAGTACTGCTCGAATTGACTCTTGTTGAACGGCCAGTCAATGTGTGGGAAATAAAATTCGTGCTTAAATTCATACTTTTTACACTTCACTTAGAGGTTACACACACAAAACTTTGCAATGTCTCCATGGCTGATTCGACGTATTACCAGATATCATGAACTGTGATAAGATAAACTTTAAACCTCGCGTTGACGGCCGGCCACTGCTGTTCCTTAGTCATCAAGCTCATGTCGGCTCCTGATCGAAGCGGTGAGTACTCCAAGAATTTGAAAATGCTTCGAAACCAAAGTCCTATATGGCCGCCTGTTTAAACTTCGGCTGAAGTTATGATAAGAGTGAGACGATGATCAGTGGTAAGTATGTAGAAGTCAAACAAACTTTTCATTTGACCACAATAATCTGCCACACTGTCCTAAGAGGTGTTCAGTTCAGAACCAAGATTAAGTCATTATAGATGCACGTATCTGCATGACTACCTAAAAAATTATTAGGAAGCACAAGTGGTCCTAAAACCTTGGTAGTTTTGAAAAGGATTCAGGGGCTAAATTGATTTCTTAAACTTGAGTGAAAGGATGAAAAGCATTGTAAAGTTGTGTCCTTCTCTCTGGAAATCATGGACAGGGGAATTCAGCTGATTGTTGAAAACTGTGACTGACCAGGAGTGTGATCTATTTGCACGTGAATAGTGTGAAGTGACACTGTCCATCAGTCACGCATCTCATTCCAGATGAACGCGTGTTGACTACACCCAACTCGCCGTCTATGTGCTGGATCAAAGGTCGTTGTGACGCGCGAGTTGTTTACAGTTCTGAACAGACTGATTTTAGCATGCGAGTTACATTGCCCAAAGAGGCCGTTATCTGTTCTTTACCCAAGACGCTGTGACGGGTATTTTTGCAGTAATAAATTAGCAGCCAGTCGTTATGTTGGGGAGGCGAACTCTCCGAGAAATTGCCATCACACAGCTTTTTCAGAAATAGCTCCAACCATATGGGCGCTGCACTAAATGATTAATCTTGTCAATGCAATCGTGTCCAGTGTAACACACATTCGGTTTCTTACAAGGTAACCACGTACTACAAACACTTGCACAGATATTGTGTGTGGAGCGGCATTATTCGAATGTTTCCGCTACGAAGTGTGGAATCTTGCCAAGAATAACGCCACTATCGTTATTTTTAGAGCTCATAACGTTTAGCTTTAGTTGCTGCATTTGTGCAGGCCCGGTTAAAAAGGCTCACTAGTTACTGACTGGGTTTTGTTTATATGAGAGGTGCTGGTTAGTTAATTTGTTTTAATCAGAGACTGAATTCTGACCAAGTTGATACATTTAAATCTGCACTTTGCGAGTTTAATGAACAATTTATTTTTTACAGGTACCGTCTCTAGTGGGGGCTATTGGAATGAACGTTTAGGTTGATATCATCTATTTCCTAAAGCCGCGCTCTAGTAAACATGAAAAACCAAATGCGGCAATCCGTATTCACCAAGCGAGCATCTGAAGGTCATTTAAGTCTTCAAGCTGAACTGTAAGTTAGTGACCTCAAACCACCAAAAGTAAAATGCGGCCAGATTTTCAATACTCGCAGTTATGTGCGCCACTTTACTGAGGTTCGCAAAGCCAATCGTTTTCGACTTGCTCATGAAACGTCTTTCTTGGGGTCATTGAAGGAGGAACTTCCTGAGTACACTAAACGATACTGAGAGTGACAAGCGACCAGTCTAATTTGAGAGTGGAGAATAGTGGAGTAGGCGCTGACAAATTATCCTTTCCATTATAAGTTAACCTGGAGTGCAATTCATCTGGTTTGGTTTCTGGGATACAGGAACCTTTTCTCGACAAAAATATGAATGATTTCAAAGGGATTATTGACTGTTCTTGTCACTGTGGGAGAAGATGCATTTTCGGTAGCAGATTCAAGCAAAGCACTGTCCAGCTACCAGCATTCTGCGGTTAAACGCTTGAGAGAAATTATATACCGCACGATCTCATCCTGGGTAAAAGTCGAATTTGTTACCTTCACTGTCGCTGAATGACACTCATGAAATAAACAAATCAAGGCTCTAGGGTACTACGCTCTCCTGTTTGGCTAGTTATGATGAGTCTACAGCAAAACGAATTTCTTAAGTCCTCAACAAAACTGTTGTTCCTATCCCATTTTGGGGCTCACTTTTGTTGTCTCATAGTTCCTTAATTAGCTTTTCACAGAACAGACCCTCAAGGACACTGTCTGCTGTTATACCTTTCAAGCCCGTCATAAGGAAAATGAAGGTTAGAATGGTGTGGCGGTTAGTTTACATCGGCGACCCATCGAGTTATTCTAGGGGTGTCCGCTGAGCACTCACACAGTCTCTCATACAAGGCTGGTCAATGGTGAGAGGTCTGCTGAACACAGTCCATTGGTCCTACAGGTTTGGGTTATAAATACTTTTGGCGAATTGTAATTCATTTGCATTTCCAGTAAAAAAACCACTGCCTTGGGGGCAGGTTTTTGAGACAAAGGCTCTGGTTGAGGACGCTAATATTCCTCCTGTCTAGCTGTGGGTGCCCTGGTAGTATCCTAGCCAACGTACAACCATCAAATGCACATATATAAATAAACTTACATCGACCATAGCGTGGTGCCTATCAGCCGGGTTGTCTCACTCGCTGCATACAACAGGGCGGTAAACGAAAATATGCTACTGCTGACGCCTCTCTTCCTCTTTCACGTACGGTTTCTCTCCTCTCCCTACCTTCCTAATAACTCTCTCCTTGTACACCCAGCACTTAGCACTGATGACTGTGTTCGTCCTGCATTGGTTTTGCAGGCAACATCTGCGCGTCATCCGGTACCAACGTCCTCCGGTGTCTCGAAGTCAATTTTCAAGCATCGACTCCCAGTCTACCTGGTTTCCTTCAATGTACGCGCTCTCAAGCAGGCAGTTTAACAAGCTTCTCTTGCTCTTACACCTGGTTCGCTTGGTATTGATATGTTTTGTGTATCGGAAACAAGAATTCAAGATACAGGCACAGTGACTGAGCTAATCGCTTCACCATTTCCCACTCACTTCTGGCTGCACACCTCTGGCAATCCAGAGGCTGCTCCGACGGGATGTGCGGGGTTTGGTATCGCCCTAAGTGACCGGAGAGAAGTGATCCTTGCTTGACCGGATATCTGTTGATGGTCGCCCCTGCGTTTTAGCCTGAAAAATCTTTGAAGGAGTCTCACAAAGGGGAATTTGATTGATGTCTGTTTGTCTTGTCTGCGCACACCCCAGCTGACGGTAGCTCTAACACCATCAAAGACAAGTTTTACGACGCCATGAGTGATCTCTTGCGGTGAGTTAAAACCTCAGATATTGTTGTGGTTGCCGGAGATCTGAATGCACAAATGAGGACACTTGATGCATCTGAGTCTTAATCAGGCGGTTGACATGGAGTAGACCCGGCACGTATGGACAGCTGTGTGCTGACCGCAGGCTGTTTTTATGCAGGATTAATTTCGAAATATCCGAGGTCGTCTGGCCACATGATGTCCTCCAACGGCGTACCGGCCATGAATTCAAATCGATCACATTGCCATCAGTTCCCCATGACGCGGATCAATAACTGACTTTCGCTCGTTTTGGAACACAGCTGTGGAGTTCGACCACGCAGTCGTCCAGAATCGTTTCTTCCTTCGTTTTCCAAGACCTGGCAAGGTGTCGAAATACACCCTGGCAACTAAGAGACTCATAGATCCGGATGTTAGACAAATTTACCGAAGTCGTCTTCTATGTAGATTCCAAATGCCTTACCCACAGATGTGAATTCATACTTAGAAGAGGTCGCCACCTTTTTGCACAGTGCCGGGAGTTTCGACTGTGGCACGGCATTGTCAGGCTCACTCAAATACTGGATATCAGAACAAAGAGTGGCACGGCTTACATCTCGAACATAGCCTGACGCGACGAATTATCAGACGTCAAGTGAAAGTGAGCGGGCTAGCCGATTGTCATGTACGGTGGAGACAGAAAGCCGATGAAATGGAAGAGGCCAGAAACCCGGTAGGGCTCGAAGATTATTTCAGTTGATCCATGCGACCGCTTCTCGAAGATTCTCTGTGAGCGAAACCAACAAGCACCAGTATTTCTGGACCTCCAAGGCTCATTCGGCTCGGTTGGCCGGTCTGTTCTTGTCACGCTTGCCCACCAATGAATGCCGTGGAAGTTGCTAAACGTAATAAGCCCTCTGTACTCTCAGACTTCCTAACGTTTGAGAGTGTACGGAGAGCTCTCCAAAAGCTTCCATACATAAAATGGTGTTCGTCAAGGTCCTCCACTGTCCCCATTCTTATTTAATTTCGTGATCGATGAGATAATGAGATGAACATTGGGAGACCTTCAAACTCCCAAGTAGCCCTTGACGAAAAGCTTATTGATCTGAGATATTCAGACGACGTCGTTCCCGTCTTCGAAGACGAGGCGCAGTTGTTTTTGGATGAACTCGCCGAAGCCGCTCCGTCCTTTGATATGCACTATGCACCATCAAAATGTAATGTCCTGCTCCAGAACATTCAGTCATTGAACACGCTACTTACAATCCAGAGAGAGGCACTGGACGTTATGGGGCGTTATGGAAGATGTATTACTTCTGATTTTAGTGTGAGAGATGAAGTCGATACATGAATCTTCAAGGCACAAGTCGCGTTTGCTAATTTGGTACACCTATGGCGTCGAAAGGGCTTGTCCCTGAATCCCAAGGGACATGTGTAGCAAGCTACAATGCACGCTATTTTATTGTATGGCTACCAGATTTGGCCTGTTGGAGTATCGGAATAGAGATGTCTTCAGTTGCTCGATAACCGCTGTTTCAAGATCATACCTCACGTGGTTTGATGTCCGCGAATCCGTAGCGAGGCATCTAGGAAGCGATTTTTCGGTTGTGCAACAGAAAAATCCATTACAGATGTGTCTAGCACCAGAATTTGCGATGGTTAGGCCACGTACTACGTACGCCGATTCATCTTTTACCGAAGAGACTCCTGTTTTTTGTGCTAAATTCAGAGTGGCGGAAGTAGAGCGGTGGTCAACCCTTGAGCTGGCAAAGGGGTATGAAATAAATTAGGAATGGTCTGAAGGCTGTCAGTGCTACTCGTCTTCCAGGATGAAGATCGCGTGATTCCCACTGTCTGGTTGGAGGCGCTGCATTATGTGGCCGCTAATCGACGCTAGTTGCGTTCGTGTGGTCAGTTTCTAGCCAGATTGCCTGAGTAAGTGTCTGGAGGTGTAGGCATTTCGGAATGATTGCGGTAAGCTAGCGGTAAGTCACTTTTCCGTCCATCTTTATTATTTCCTTAACAATAAGTGATTCAAATGAATCATATTTGTACGGCGGTGAAGCATCAGTGTTAACACTGATGTGTTGGAGGCGCTGCATTATGTGGCCGCTAATCGACGCTAGTTGCGTTCGTGTGGTCAGTTTCTAGCCAGATTGCCTGAGTAAGTGTCTGGAGGTGTAGGCATTTCGGAATGATTGCGGTAAGCTAGCGGTAAGTCACTTTTCCGTCCATCTTTATTATTTCCTTAACAATAAGTGATTCAAATGAATCATATTTGTACGGCGGTGAAGCATCAGTGTTAAACACTGATGTCTTGCCGTCCACAATGATGATGATAATGGCATCTTTCAAACAGTCTAATCCACAAAGAAAATGGTGTAAGAAGAGATGTCAATCTGAATACCTTGTCGGATGTTTGGTTGATCGTCGTTTGATCCGTCTTATTGGTGCGTAATTTTTTTCACCTATATATTATCTTGAACTTCAGTTAAAATATCCTGTAAATGTGATGTAGGCTGTTTATTCTTTGTTCTTATCAAATGATAGGAACTAGCACCTATGAAATGAGATCACCATTATTGTCTTAATTAAGTTCGTCTGTCTGTCATTACACCGGGTTTAACATTCTAGTATATTTCACAGTGAAAGGCAAGTTACTCCTTACTTTAATGGCTGAATGGTCGCACCATGCAATCCGCTGTGGTCAACTCATTCACGTTCAAGCGATACCCAAAGTTCAATGAAATGTTTTACGTTCTTAAGGTTAAATTAAACATCACCACACTTCAGTTCATCAATAGAAACAACTTGTCACATTTTTCCGTCGAGCGTGACCGCTTCAATCCCGTGTTCGATGCATCAGAAAAACCACTTCTTGTTGAGAATGCTATGAACAAGAGACTGATATGGACGGATAACGACCCATGGCTTAACATGCACTGTATTAGTCAGTGCTCGGTTAGTTCTCTTATCAGATTGCATAACTACTGCATAACCACTACTGTTTTAACGAACGTGTACTGCGAAACTGTACAGCATTGCTTGCTTGGCTATACTATGGTTCGGAGAGAATTTTCAAACAACATTAAGATGACTCGCACATACAGTTTGAACCAGATGTTTTTTGGATTGTTGGACCTTACCTGACAGTCATGTTGAACTAACAGTTAATGAGTAACAGAGACTTTGGTAGAGAAAAGCAAGTGACCTGCAATGAAAGTGCGTAGTCGATGACGTCGGACTGACCTGATATCACCCTGGATATAGGCATTTGAAACTGTCATCATATGTTGTTTTAAAGTTCCAAGAGGGACTTAAAATAGGACAATCTACTTCAAGAGTTTTTCTCAGATTAATTTGAGCAAAATATATTATGAATAGCTCTTCCTGAGCATTACAACCACAACTATATGCCTTAGGCTAAGATTCTGGTAAATTGTTTGACTCAAATTGTTTGACTCGACCAGCCGAATAACATACAGCATTTTGCGGCCATAGAAAACTATGCGATGGTCCGGAAATTACCTCATACCATGCAGTCTACCTCGCAGTTCGCCGAATGACTCGAACGACGACTGTATAACATCTTGTTAGGCTGATGGACTGGCTCGCCCCTCATGATTGCCCAATTAGGTAGTTCCAAGGATTATTTAAGTAAGCAGTACCTTTTGCGGATTAAGCGTAGGCGGCTGCAGTAGTCATAGACCTTCACCAATTCAACTGTGGCAATACATTTGCGTCCAGAGTGTATGCGTGGAGTAGTGGTAGCGAACACGTCACGCTGGTCAGATATATGGGGTCTGAATCCTGGCACGGTCAAAGATATGTACTGCAGATGGGCTGAAAGAAGAGCAAAACCCAAGTTCAATAATGCCCACGTTGAGTGTAGACAAACGAAATAATTGTGTCCCTGCAACAAGAAGATTGTTCAAACGTATGTAATACAGGCGCACATTTTGCAGGTCCCTAGGCAACCTTCAGTAAATGGCATATTATCAAGGATAGACAACTGCTTGAATAAGCACCTGTCATGCTACGCAGGTGAATCGTAAGCAGAGTCAAAAATTTGTTCCTTTCTTCCTGCAACGACGCGACTACCACTTCCGGTTTCCTTCAATATATTTACTGTAGTTCCTGCCAAGATCGAACCCTTGGGTTTAACGAAAACAATCAAGATTGTATCCGAATTTAGTACATTGTTGCAGAAAGATGTTCCTGTGTCAGCAGAAAATAGACTGTCAAACGGCTGTTCGCGTCAAATTTTTACCGAGCATAATGTACATTCCATTCCAGTACAAGCAATCATAGGGCCGCTGAATTCTGATTGAGCTTGTGGAGTTTGTAATCATAACTGGCAAAAACTGTACTACAATTGTGATCCAAAGTACATTCCTTCTCATGCTGATCGCTATCCTGATATGATGGCGATGTTTAGGATAGAGATAGAGTCCGCTCGCGCAATGTAGGACACAGGGGAACATTTGTCTTTCTTGATTGCAGTCACTAGAATTGGGATTGTCGGACTAACAGTTTTGATTTGTCATCTCCAGTCCACGAGGGCTTTTCATGTTGCAGTCACACCGTTTCACTGGGCATGCGGTGAAATTTCAGCCTCATGGCTTGGTATTTATCAGGTCCTCCGTCAGGTTCATAAACAAATCGGAAAAAGAATATTTCCGAGGGATTCATTAAACTACTTGAATTACGTCTCTGTGTGTAAGTACACTTTTTGGTGTTTTTTTAAGAGTAATTATTCACGCGTATTTTTCAGAAATGATGGGAAAATTTTCAATTACCCTTCGTTATTTTTACTTATTCAAAGAGGAGTAAACAACGCAAAATATTTTCATTGTAGCCCATGGAATTTTAGTTAAGCATATCGCACTGTTTTTTAAGTTAAAAACTTCCCTCCATTTATTCTTCATCGTGAGTGGAAAAATTGCCTGAGCTTATCCGTTGAATTAAATATATCCACACGTGCTTCAGGATTGATATATTTTGACTGTAATTCTATCACGTACTCTAAAATTTGAAGTGAAACAACAAATGATGTGAAGATTAAAACATATGCTTGCATTCACAGACTCATGCGGGACCATGGTGGGATATTCGTTTTATGCATAATCGGACGCTAGAATTCATCTTGTAGTTGCAACGACACGCGATGATGGGTGTGGCTTGGATAACTTAGAAAACCCGGTTGTTGGTGGGTGAAGTATAACTCGGTTAGGAGAGAAAAAAATAGATCAGTTCTTCAAAAAATACCTTTTTGCTTTACGCTTATGTTACATATGGCAACACTAACTGCTAAAACTATTGGGAAACCTGTAGTTCATATGCATTATTGTAATGGAAAAATGTATCCAATAAGCTTTAACCAGTACTGATAAAATGCTGCTCATCAGAACACAAAGGGAGTATTTAAGAGAAATACGTATGTGGTGTAAGTAGTCCGTGGGTGTTGAGAGCCGTCAAATTTTGTACCCTGGAAATTAATTTCACTGCCTTCCCGGTACCAGTGCTCAAAAACAGTTCGCTGATCTCACCTATCGGGTCTTTTACGCTTTAATTCAGTGGGATTCCGGTTGCGATATGTACAAATTTTAAGCATATTCTGACAAAATCTGGACTCTCCCTTGTGGAAGCTGCCTATAATTATTTATGTGAACTTGGGAAACAATTCTAGCTGTTTTTTGGCCCATGTCAACAGCCAGAAGTGCCAATGTTCTAATTTTTCTAAATTCGCCAAAATCCACACAGCAATTTAAAATACAAACGCTTAGTTTGACTTCCTAAGTTTATATTTTATGATCTCGCTTTATCTACCTGGAACAAAATATATCACCTGCAAAACAAGCTATTTTTTGTATCCCATAATAAGTGAAGATTTCGTCCTCAAATTAAAGCCCAACGACGCTAAAAAGCCAAAAAACAGAATGTCTTTTATCACAAAACGAAATCTTTGTTAAAAATCCACAAATCTTACCATAACAACAACAGCATTGCAGCTTGATTCGCCTAAGTAAAAACCGTTCCTCATTAATGGTGCGTTAACTCTTCACGGACGCTCATCTGCATGAACGCAACTCGAGAGTGTAAATGAAACGTTTCGGAGTTATAAGCAATATGGAACAATGCTGGTGTGAAGCACAGTACTAATATATATAAGCATATACATTTTGTGTGACTCAATTAAATTGGCCTCATATTATACGAGCCTAAGTCTTCGAGGTGTCCATTGTCACTACTTTGGAAGAAACAGTAGAACCATTGTTTTGAGCGCTTCAAAATGCTTCATTATGATCTATTTTGTTCAGTGTTTACAGTGGTCCTGTTGTTGTCTACATTCAGAGGGTAATAGGGCCTCCCTAATGGAATTCTTCACACTTCCTGTCGTGTGGAGGGCACGCTTTAGCCATGCATTGTCACTGCACTTTGTTTTGGCTCTTCTAACTCTCACTGATAGTTTCAAACGTCCTAGACGTTTTGCTGTAAAACGTAGTTGAACGCAAACTTTTTTATCAGCTGAATTTCTTTAAAATCTGCAATATTGCTGTTCTAGGTGACGTGTTTCCATTATCTTGTATCTTGACGAAAATGACCGATTCTTTATCTCACAGGCCGAAGGAAAATTACGGCTGCACAGAAAAAAGCACAGGATTTACATTTGCCAGCGATTCAACTATTGGCTAGGCATTGTTGCGAATTGTTGAATCAACCACTTAAACATATTCTCCTGCAAGTGCTTACTGTGCGTCTGTTTGCTCAACGCAAACATTATTTTAGCATCTCCTGGGTGGGGCAAACACGGAATAGAATCATTCAACCATAATTGCGAAAATAAAAGCATCAAAATTAGTTTCAAAAGCAGCCGCGCCCGATAAAGAAGTAGCTGGATAACAGTAAAAGTTATAAACCTTTGTAAGGAAAAAGACTAAACTGATTCGGTCCGTGGACATGACAGTCCGTATGGTAAGTGCATCTTCAGCCTCGTTGCTTGAAGTGGAAATTGTCGATAACTTGTTGCTCTTAAAAATGGATAACCTTTTTGCAAAGTTTGGCAGCGTAGAAAAACATTTTCTGGGATTTGACACCTGGCTTGGTATTGCATAATGGATGGTTTGGACATGGGGACCCCTTTTGTCAGCTACTTTGCAGGTTGTTGGACACAATCTCGAGGTGCGTGGTTCAGAGTACAGTGGAATGCACCCAAATGCCTTTCTTCTGATAGTTGGTTCATTTGTCTTCATTCCACAATTGAATACCTAGTTTCTATCTGATAATTGAGCCTCGCTGAACCGTACCATGATAGAGTGACCATTCGTATCCCTCGAAAACAGTGTGAAGATAGTTCATATCAGTCACACGATGCTTCTTAAACAGCGACAGTAAACATGACAAGGATCTTGGGAAACATGAAAAAGTTTCACACGAAGATAGGTGGAAGATGTTTCGAAAGGTTATAGTACCATGGTAAAATAATGTGGCAACTTGTTACTCTAGTTTCAAACATTCCAAACTACATTTGTCAGGAATGTGCCTCTCATGCAAGTTGCTCTCAATTTAGGTGACATTATTCTGGCTAGTTTAACTATAAACAAGGCTTCACGATCGCTTCTCTTCAGTTGAACGCTTCACTAAATAGTTGGTGATTCTTTCAGCAATGGCGATAGGGGTCTTTTTGGCTGTGCTTTTCCCTTAAATTATATGCTGAGTGGTATTAATCAGAACAAAATCGAACAAGTAAATACAGTTCATGGACAACAGTGGTCATTCAGTGGCAGCTAGGCTACGGTTCCGCAGTACGCTTACTGAAGGCCTGTCCTGCCATGTAGTTTTTTAATTTTAAAACTGTCCACTTTCGAAAAATTATTAACTGTGGAGTTACTGGGGCAGCGGTGGAAAATATGCATTCCGTGTTCATACTGGGAACACCAGTGGTTGGTTCAGCACTGGACTCTGAAGCAGTTTATCCGGATGCAGAACCAGCTGCTCGAGTGTCCACATCAGAGGCACTAATTGGTCAATAATTGGTAAACGATTCCAAAAAACTCACATCCCTCCCAGTTTTTACCAGTGTTCCTGGATGAGTACAGTATTTTCAATGGAAAACATTTGATGAGCAACCAGTTATTGCGGGGCACAGGCAATAACTAGAAGAGTGCTGAGGAGAGGATACGAGAATAGCGGATAATAATAGAATCATATTCAGTTAAAAAGAAGCAAACTGGTACCTTTTTCGGTGTAAATATAAGCCGATGCTTCGAGGAGCATTTTTATAATAATACAGTCGTTATGATGAGCTTAAAGTGTACATTACATCGTGATTTGCTCAGAAGAGTACTCATGCAATATACTTCTACATGAGTTACTGAGTTAGGTTACCGGGTATTTGCAAGTGACATTAGGCATACACTCGACCTTCGGTGCCGTTTTGAAAAAATCGATGGTGGCCATATAGTTTTTTTGTGTAGTAATGGTGTATCAATCTAGTTTGTGAAGGAATCAGTTACTTTATATGAGTTCAAAATTGTTGGTTGACTTTGCGTGTGTTGTTTTGTTCGTGCACGAAGACGTGTGTTGCAGATAACCGGAAACCGTTCACTGTATTGAAGAATACCGTGGCCAGTTCCACAGGACGAATCTATGGAATAACGCGTTATTCGCCAAACGGCATTATTTGTATCAAAAGTTATAGCCGCACCGCTTAAAATATGTTGGGTTTAGATAGTAGTTCTAACTCTCCAGAGGTACAGATTAGGATGAAAAGAATAAAGAAAGTTTTATATCTTTAATAATGAAACGATATGTGCAGAGCGAGAAGCCGATCACCAGTCCTCTGAGGCACTTCTGCTTTGTCTGCAGCATTCGTTGGATAGGGAGAACTCATGCGTACAAACTGCAACAGACCGCTAGGCAAGAAGTATAACACTCTACTTTCAAGTATTTTCATCGCCAGTTGTCGTCCACAGGTGTTTCCCATTGAGGACATATATCGATCTCCTGATATCAATGTGCAAAAAGATTGTGCACCAATGTCGTTACTTGACAAGGAACGAATTGACTGGCGAGTTCCTTACGGTTCAATTGGACATTATGTTCTAAAGAGTGCTAATACTTCGCCCATATAGTCACATGGTATCGCGAACGCTACACGGCAATGCGAGATAGCCAGCAGATAAACACAAGACTCTGATAAGAAGCCCGAGTGCGTTTAACACCGTGCATACTCTGTTGGCGTATTTTTCAACTTGGGACAAATTCGAAGAATGTCTTCCATTGTTACTCGGCGGACCAATGTTTCTGGAACATGAATGCACCTACAAAACTTTGAGGTTATCCACACTATTGGCCAAAAAATTCACATATTCCGTTCATTATTGGTATGCACATGGAAGTAGGCTGTATGTTGCCACAGCGATTCGGACATGTACCTGATCGTTGAATATAATTTACGACTTCGATGAATGTTCTCATGACCAGACAACATGTACTTTTAACTAATGAAGAGCAAACCAGTGAGAACTATGGTCCAAATGATCGTTTGGACCCAGGTTATTATACGATTAATAGTCGTATCACCAAGTTGCTATTTACCGTGTGAGATTAGTTTGCAACAAGACGATTAAAATATTCAAAATACAGTGGAATTTGTCGAGCTAGGTTGCCCAGCAGAAAAACATG
>NW_008751703.1:1841845-1893691 GCF_000715545.1 Opisthorchis viverrini | reverse complement strand
ATACCTAGAATAGCCTGACAACCTAGAATTTTACTTGCAAGTTTTATTATTGTCATTTTGTCATTCATCTGCCCTAATTCACTGAAATGAACATAGTAATCCGCTTGGTATCTACGGCAAACATAACTACAACACTAAAACCTCAATGGCTGACTCCAGCAGCGTTGCAAGCACTTGAATGGGACAGGGAAATTGATTTCACGCTGGGTAGTGCAGGCAGCTGCATTGTGCATTACACCGAATCGGTTCCTGTATCTAGCTGTAAATGGTTAAGTTTTTGTTTGGTTACAGAACGGGGGAACGAAATTCAATAGGATAGACTCTATGGCATGACAGCGTCTCGGAAAGCTTTCAGTGAAGCAGTCAACTGACGCAAACGACTAGATACATGCTCAAATTGCTGCAGGAATGTGCAGCACATGTGCGTACTGATGCTGAAAAACGTATGCGCCGTTCCTGATGGATCACGTAGAAAGTTGCATCCCACACTCCACTAACGTTTTCAACTAGCCGATTCAGGAATTGGACACCTCAAAGTAGGCTGTGCGCATGTCAGAATGCTTTCAAATTAGGCAGTCTCAACGTTCACACTGATTTCACAGGCCTGTCTTCAAAGCCCCACCAAATTAGGCCGCAAAAGCAGGTAACCAAATCAACGCATTGGTCAATTGACACAGTCCTGTTTGTAGTCTCTCAAACAGATGAGACGAACGCAGAACGGGGCTGAAAGTGCAAAGATGTATTTATGTGTGAACTGGCTATAGCTAAGCATTGATATTCAGAAGGTCATCTTTAAGTTAGTAAGAGGGTTAAGGGCTTAAATTTCAGCTCGAACATGAAAGATATGACAATGAAACCGTCCCACACGATGCACATACTATGTAACCGGCTGGGATCAAATTTGGAATGTACCTATAAAGCTACAGATTTAGTAAAGTGACATGAGGAGTCAACCACCCAACTTCACAGGGAAGATGTAACAAAGTCTTAACCGCAACACCAGGTCTCTTGGACACAGTTTGGAATTCCTAGTGTTGAGGGTAGGAAAGCAAGCGCCGTTAGGTTAGTAGGGAAAGATGAAAGTAGCACCATGGATTTGCTACTACTAAACAGTCGTAAACTGGGTCCCCAAAGGAGCGAAGGCTGTAACCAGTGAAAGCGGGAATACTTGGTTCTGTTTCGTTCTATGAGTGTTGGTAGACCGGTCATCCAGTGTGATGATATCCCGTACCATTCGAGTCTGCTGGCTGGTTGCTCTGATGCTTCTGAGTATGCACCCACGAACTCGCAGTCAAAGTGAACATGAGAATGCATGAGGGGCTTTCAGTTTTCACTAAGTTCATAAGTACTAATTAAAAGCCTACCAATCACAGGATTAACAGGAGATGCTATGTTAACTTCCAACCAGTGTATGGATAAAATTACTTGTGTTCCGACGGAACACGCCATAACCAAGTGTACATATATGTAGCGTGTGTACATGATATGATAACGTATAAATTTTGTTTGCAAACGACATGAATAAAACTAAAACATTGGTAACATAGTAATATATTATACAAGGCTTCAACATGAGTAGGCATGATCACAAATATTTTATGTATTTTATGCATTTCCACTAGAGGAAATGGACAATAAATCTGGAAGTGACGCCTGTTTTACGAAGGGCCTCAGTACTGAAAATGGTCTAGTTCTACTACCAATCGTGGTTGGCGTTCCGTTTACGGAGTCCAGTGAACGGAACATTAGCCATATACACAATCGTGACTAGTAACCAGATAGCGCGCTGGGTGGTTGCTTTGCTGTTGCTTTAGTGTACGAAAGGGTTTAGATTCTTGTTAGAATTTTACAGATCCCTGTCATACCATATGAAGTTGACTTGAGTGAGTGAGTAGCATTTTTATACGTATAAACCAGAAAGGCGGGGAGTCGACCAATGCAAACGGCACCCCATAGTTGGCAATAACGCAATTTAGTGAGCTTTATATGAGTTGTTTGAAAAGAATCTCAGAATGAAATTTCCTCAATGGATATCAGATTGTTTGTGCCTATGAGGAACTGTGCAGTCGACCATCACTTTGAACGGTGCTAAAACGCATCTTTCAGTACAAAATTTATGCTATTTTATTTGTCCAGTAGATGAAAGTTATTGCACAAAATTACAGAACCTCCCACACGGAGCTCTGTGAACAGTACGCGTCTGACAATGAAATGATAGTACTCGGGATTCTGTGTTATCTTCAGGAGACTTTTACCGCACTTGCTTAGGAAGATACCGCGCAAATAATGTAAGTTCACCGCCATTTTTGGTGAATGTAAGGTTTGCAAGAACTCAGTAAAATTAATAACCTGCTTTTAACGAAAATTGGATTGTTTGACATCGTTTTCAGTGCAGCGATCAGGTCTGGTTCAAACGGTCCTTGGTAATAATGTCCAAATTTCATCTAGATTATCCACAATGGTATGCATATGAATAGTGTATAACATCCGAACGTCGGTTACAATTTTATGGTTTAATTTATCAGACAAACCTACTGAGAGGTTTTGCAAACCTGTCAGACCACGCAGCACGCACTGTAACCTAAGGTAGCTCAGACACACCGAAGTTTGTCTTTTATGCTCTTCACTTTAAGAAGCATATCACAGTAACTGAATGATTTTACGTCGTGTCCTCTCACTGAGGACAATGGCTAAATAGGAGCGGATGCAAGTGCGGCCAAGAAAAATGTTCGGATTCGGCAGGCACATGTACCAACCGAAAGGTGCTATGAAAAAGTCTACACAGTCGGGTGCCCCCAAAGCACATATGACGTTGAAAGACAACTTATCTAAAAAAACCCTCGGTGCAACTTACTGACGTAAGAGCTTTACTTAAAATTTTAGGAGTGCATAACCTATGTGTTTTATCTTAAAATGGTTCAATTTGATTTCACAAGGGCATTGATGGTATCAGTATACTGAGAAACAGAAAGTTTAATTCATTGAAAAAGGTAAAAATGTTGGAATTACGTGCAGTGACGGAAATAATCATTATTTGTGATGTGTGACGGAAGAACGCATTGGTGAGTGGCATGCGAAAATAGACTACCCGCACCCAGGAGAGATTTAGCTTGACTTAGATGATTGGTTCTCCTTCCACCCTAAATATCCACCAACCTCGGAACCTAGTCACTTGCCTGACGAAGGTTTTGTGTCAAAAGCGAAACGTTGCCCAGCAATACATATACCGATTGTCACTAAACTTTTCTGAGAAGACTACCCGGTTCTTAGTGATGCGCCTACGTTTTCACCGTTGTTACCAAACCGTTTACAACAAAAAAGCCACGCTTCGCAAGTGATTTTACCGCAGGTTACGCAGCCTTCCTGGGAAAAGCTAAAAATTCATGGGGTGCAGTGTTTCTATTTATATGCACCTCAACCCATTTAAAGCCCGATAGTGGTCTCAGAATTACTTTTTGAGACAACACTATTACTACAGATGCCCCATTGTTGAGGATGACACATGCAGGTGAAACTGGTGGTTCTTCGTACTGTCTGTACTGTCAGTATTGCCTCATTATCACGGTTTATTACTTCTGCTTTTTGACATTTTTTAGTTGTACAGATAGACTAAATTTCTTGCCTGCAAATGTATGTATTCGCTAAAGAGATTTCTTGGGCAGCGGCAAAATACAGCAGATTTTATTGGTTCTGTAACGGTAAAATGACGATTGTCCTATGAAACTGCAGCAAAAACCACGATTTGCATGGATTTCGAATTGCGCCATCTGGACAACGCGGGTGTGAGTGTAACAAGTTATTTATGTGCATTTTTGATTAACTACCCATAATTCCGTTTGTATGATTGCATTTAGTCCAGCCCACCTGGCTAGTTTTGGTCGATCTGGCTCGCACGCTTCTTTCGTACTGCACGGCTGTGGGTATACGGAAGAATAATATCAAAGCTGAAAGCGCTGACTTGGCTAAACCCGCCTGCCCAATACGCCTGCATCCAAGAATGTTTAGCATGATAGAGATAGCACAAATGGACCTGAATTCAATGGGTTCATTAAAATGACGGACAGGAAAAAGTGTGCTAAAAAGAGTAAACCTCCTGATCGAAACTGCTCCATACTGCATGCCTAAGCAACGTCACACTATACAGAAACGAAGTCTTCCGTCAGAACCAACTGTAAACATATTCGGTAGTTCAGTTACTAAGGATACGAGGCACTCTTTGAAAGTTCGCCGCCTCATAATTCAAAGTGAGCTCATTTAAGTCTAAATGGGCCAAGAAACAACCGATTGTTTTTTACGGGACGACAAATATATTGAGGTCTGCATATTATAAATAAAGTAATGTTTACACGTATTTATCCACTGCAGTGCTGTTCACATTTTGCGTTCCCATTGTTGATTCTTTTCTTCTATTCTTATCGTGTACAACATGGCCCCTCATTTTGTTGTTTCCGTTTTGCTCTTGTAGCCCCTTTCCTGTTTCGACCTGAACGTAAACACTTCCTTGGTCTTGTCACTGATCGCCTAAAATAAATGAACCACGTGGGTTTAACTATCTTATGGTCAAAGAAAATTACTCACAAGGTTGATGAAAACTCTTCGACAGCCCACGACCGGTTTCGCCCTTCTTGGGGCTCACCAGGTAGGCGCAGTCCCCGAGTTTCCGTCAACCTTATGATCTACTTGAACCCAAATTGCACTGTTTTCGAGAAATACACTCATTTGCAATTTGGGTTCAAGTAGATCATAAGGCTGACGGAAACTCGGGAACTGTGCCTACCTGATGAGCACCAAGAAGGGCGAAACCGGTCGGGGGCTATCGAAGCGTTTTCAGCAACCTTGTGAGTAGTATCCTTTAGGAAAATATACTGCGATATCTCGAATATCGTACCAACTGAACCAACTGTGTGCAGCACATTCAGCTGGAGGATATCATAAACGAGAGATTCAATTGAGTCTCCTGTGAAAACCAAATATCTTATGGCCACTTTGCCTTGGGTGAGCGTGAATTTTTAGATCCCATTTGGAATTGGCACTTCTTGAACCGGTGTATTGAAATCAGCGTAATCCCACCATTTTATCAGTATTGTATTCATTCTTCTCATGATACCGCATTTTTCGACAAGCCTCTATTTAAACGATTTGGCCTTTGGGGTTTTGCACATAACTCATCGTGGCCGAACGGATTTCCAGGAATAAGGGATATCCATCCATTCACGTGTTTGTTTATGATTCTTTCCCGTCTACCACGGCATCCTTAAAAGCTGTAGTGAATTGCTCCCATGTTTGACCAAAGTAAGTAACAGGAAAAAAGCATAGTTAAATAATAATAGCATAGAAAGATTAATTCACATGAGGTAACACTGATTCATTTGCACACAAATTAGATCTGCCTGCCGACAGTTTTTGACCCACTGAAAGCCCAGTACGTTGCTTAAAACAAGCGATTGGAGCGCAAGAAAGTGTAGCGTTGGTTTCAGACTGCAAGTGGTGATGCAAACCCGATGGAGTCAGATCGACGGTCACATATGCAGAAGCATTTTTGGAGCCAACTGCTCGTTTGTGTATAAGCACCAGCATCAGGGCTTTTTTGTACTAAGTTATTAGGATAAACCAGTAGCAAAATAGAGTGTGGCATGTATGATTTTTACACAAGAGGCAAAAACAAGTTGCTTGGTTCACTAAAAGTTTGCGCAATCCTTGATAGTAAGTTTTAAGGCTTTGACTTACAAAGCAACGCAATCACTTTTATGTACAACAAGCTGAACTGTGCAGCTTAATCACAGTCATCTCGATCCATGTTGTGTGTGTGAACCATTTATAAATACAACAATAAAATTGAGATGAATTCTTCGCCCGTATGCGAGTTAAGTGCAAAAATGTGTTCAAAATTTAGCTGAAGTATTTTCGAGGGTTATTTAAGCCCCGGATTACAAACGGGCAGTTTAACCATGGAGATTGTATATAGCGGTTTTTCATCAATTGTAATGGATCTTCGGACATATTGCTACGAGACTATCATATACTATATATGTCTATATATTTATGTGTGAGAGCAGAGTTTAGCAAATGCTGTGACCTTCAACCCTTTAAAATTCTTCATCCTTCCCAGTCCTCACATTTTGTTTATTATGTTATTTTGTCTTCTTTCTATTCTTTCGCTGCTCTAAGTACGAACGTCGGCGACCACCTCTGCTAGTTTGCTTATGTCAATTGGGTCGTTAAAGGCGCCTCTTCACCCTGGAGCAATCTAATTTCCCAAGTTCCTTTTTCCAAGAACTGTCTGATTTACTCTAGTCTGATTGTGTTGTAACGTGTAGGTTCGGGTGTTCCACACCTAATACCTAATGTTGGAACAAGAAAAATCTTCCATTACCTTCCGTGGCTACATCCAACAGCTTCTTTTCCACCACCGGGATATAATAGCCTTCGTTTCTACCATGACACGTGTTTAAAAGGCGTACTCCAACCAGTCATATGTCATACAGTTAAATATATTTATGCACCTGTCCAAATGACCGTGAATATCACCCTGCAATTGCTGAACCACATTCCCAATATATCGGTCAGTTATTTCAGTAGCTGTTTCAACTGCCTTTAAAACCAAGTCGGATAAAAACCATCGAATACGCGCTGAAAAATGGTTTCGCGGAATCATGTGTTTTTACAGCTTGCATATCTATCAGCAAGCAAAAAACCAAGTCGGATAAAAACCATCGAATACGCGCTGAAAAATGGTTTCGCGGAATCATGTGTTTTTACAGCTTGCATATCTATCGAGCAAGCAAACTCGACGGAACAACGCACCTGGCGGCGGAAGCATCAACCTTTGTCATAGCCAGTGCATATTTTCTACAAATTATCTGTGAATCAGTCCACGGTCCGAAGGGAAAATGCTTTTAAGTTAAACTGGATTAGCTAAGAAATACTCAACATTTTGTTGAAGTAAAACCATGATGCATTTTAAACATTCATCGTTTTCCGACTTATGCCTGGCCTTATTCCTTGGCCATGCATTAACACAACATTGAGGTCAATGATTCTTGTTTCAAACAACCTTTTCTGTGTAAACATAACCAAAGGAAACGATTTATGACCAGGGTATTTTTTTGCACCCACACAAAATCACTTACCTAACAAAAAATGAGGTTTGCTTACGGTAAGTCAGTGGTCGGTTAGAATACATTACTTGACAACATACTATCGACTTTTGAACAAAAACAACTGTGGGTGGTAAATCTATGACACTGTTTCGTGCGTCCCACATACCACAAAAAATCTGTTTCTCTTAGTGCTTTTCTCGATGTATGTAGCCTGAAACCAGTCATCATAACAATACAATAGTGATTTAATAGGGTACGGGTGAGCATTACGTTGTACTTTGGAGCAGAGAAATTCCTACTTGCTGTTCACTTGCCGGTTCCCAGTTGTCATGAAATAACTGGCTCTTAAAATTCCATAGGAACTCGATATCATTGCAATACCAAGCGGGATACGCCCAATATGCCACTCAACGTTAGAAGTGCTCAAATAATGCACCGTCTTCAGATGCAAGCAAACACTGGTCACATTTAGTTTTTAATTCGTCAATTACAGCATGGTAACTGTCGATCTTACTACGTGTAAATCAGTTGCCGATTGCCAAGCATTTGTGTGTGCATGGAGGTGTGAATCGGCGTTTCAGTGAACCCTAACTGACCCCCTTGCGGACAATGCGTGCTTATCATCATAAAACCCGGAGTTAACCATTATCCTAAATCGGATAGAATCATTGGAAAAATAAGGTTTTTAGCTGCATCCTACAAAATGCCACGGCGCAGAATGAGACGTTTTGCCCACAAATATAAATACCCCCGTCAACCTTTTGAAAATGAAATAATTTGAGGTTTATTGGCTGGATGGTTGTAATAATGAAAGATTTTAAGGAACATTTACAGGCAGAGACAGTTTCAGAGTATACGTTGCCAAAAGGTGAACAACGGGTATCCCGAATCAAACCTAGCGATGACTGTGTCTGTTCATTTGGCGCAATTTCAAGCGTTTAGCTTAGAGGGCTCGACCCGATAAGTGCGGGTTATAATGAGGACACTTGTGCTGTTAAGATGAGTTCTTATTTTGAAGCGTTAAATGCAACACTTTCGTTGATGTTTTCGCGATACTAAGCCTACAAGAAATTGCAATTTTTTAAACTTGTATTGATTTTCATAGGCACGTCTAAAATATAGGAAATTTACTGCCAAATTCTGTCCGTTCTTGCCTGATGATGATAATCTATGAAACAGTGGTTCTAAAAAATTGATAGAATTTTCTTTAACATCCCGAGCTTTTGACAGATCGTATTCATTCCCAAGGAGCTCACGAAGCGGATACAGTAGCCCTTATGCATTTCGGGTTATTCATGTATTCATGTATTCATGTATTGCTCATTTGTTTATTCAAACTACGTCCTCAATATGGATTTAAGCACGTACGTGGCAATAGAGTGGGTAGAAACTGGGTATCGGTGTACAGAAGGCAGTAGGATTCTTATGCTCACCATTATTCCGACCTCCTTTGAAGATGTCTGACGCAAAAAAGCATTTTTAACACATGGCATACACAAAATTGGCCTCAGCTGATTGACGAACTGCATTTAATTAACCTTGACCTGGGTTCGTAGATTAAGGGACATCAAGATCGACAGTTCTGTAGCTGTCGTGGCTGTTCCACCTGACAAAACGTGTTACGAATTCGCAGGCGGGTGCTATGGTCTTCTGAGCGTAAGACTGCACAGTTGTTAAGCAAAAACACTGACTGACTGAATGGTCTTTATTTCGAATTTATCCCGCCTTCATCTAGGCTTGCACAATCTGGCAATAGCTCAGCTTTCGCGCTTCTTCCGGGACCACCGAAAAAGCTTCATAGATGAACGGTTTTTCAGTATCGTCCTCAAAGCAGAGTAGCCTACGTACAATAATATGGATTCGCCCATACATTTCAGCTCTGACTCAACCAAAGTATGCAGAAAAACAGAAGTAACTTTGCTTGCGTTGTAAGCCGAATTATGAGAGGTTACATCCACATTACTTGTTGAATATAATATATCGGAAAACACGTCTGGTGTCAACGCCTTGTGTGGAAAAAATAGAGCGTCGAAATTCAAACAAGAATACGATCGCATCAAACAGTAGCTCTTTTTATGTTGTGCAAATGAAAGTCAACCTTCAGAAAACGTTTGATCATACGCTGTGTGTTTGGAACGCCCGTTCTGCACAGTGCCAAAATCACTCATTTCTATTGGGAAGTAAAAGTTATGCGTCATTATTTTTGTACTATTTTCCTGCTTTTTAAACACGGGTGTTGTTTTTCTGTTGACTATCACACTTCCTTGTGAGGCTCGTGTTTCAGTGTGAACGGCGTATCAGCTGGGTTTAGGACAAGAACAAAATACCTATTGCCATAACTGCACAAATTAGAATTACCTTCCCACTGCTTGCTAGTACACTTGAAACTTCGAAACTGTGGAAATTACACGGGCAATTTTGAAACAGGTACATAGAAGCACACATGTTCGTTAATTAAGCTCCCACATCGACAAAAGACGCTGTGCTGTGACAAAGAAGAATGCCCAGGAATATTGTGTTACAAGCCTGCCTGCAGACTGATTTGACGTTAATTTGGGGTCTTGAATGAAATTTAACTGACTTTTTCGTTTACAATTTTCTCCAAGTAGTTTTGTTGCACAAAGGTATTAGTTCGGTTAATACGATGTTCGAAATACAGAGTAGTTCCCCTAATGCAACCGTTCCACCAAATGGTGCTAGCCACTACTACGTGAGATTTAGAGAATCAATAGACTGCCTAGCTGATTTCCTTCTAAGTCAGAATATGGAAAGCCCAAATGAATCAAACTCAGAATTGAAAATAGCTGCAATTGACAGCAACACTTTGAGCTATTGTAGAGTAATTTTTCACTACTGATTTGTCTTTCAGTAGCTCATTGCCAAAATTTCGCCACGTTGGGTGAGCCAAACACCACAGACAATCTGTTATTTTATATCCTTTATATCCTTTTAAAGTTATCTTTTACCACCAAAGTAATGTTTTCAGAGTGTCCGTAATTTCGCCTATTTTTATTCACAACTCGATCAGCGGGCCCATGAAAAATCAAACGACTATGGGAAAGAATGTATATAATATATGGAGAAATCGACAGTTTGCCTACTGCATACAATGACAGCAAAGTGCCATATGCCTCCATATTAAGGTAAGTAACTGCACTTGCCTGGAAAGACGACTGGCATGGGATACAGTTAACACGGAAACCCTATTTTTCTATTCAAGTAATCACCCCTGTGGATACGATGAGTTGTCAAAATGTGAGGTTAAATCCTCTGAATTGGGAAACCACAAGTTCAACGACTCTTTATTCTATCAACGGATCGATTCCAGCGAACGCACACGCAAATCAGAACGTGTCGCCAAAACGTAAAGCAAGCAGTTTGGTTATTCTTAAGATTGATTCAATGACTCGCTTGGCCTGTCTGTTCATCGCTGGTTGTCATCACTGGTTCTTTGGTTCTGTGGACCGTAGCTTTACCCGATTAAAATATGTTGTCTGCTTGTCATCACTAATTCCTTTCGCTAGAAGTTTCTGCCTAACGGATTTAAAAAGAGAAAGAACTCATGATATTTGAGCGAAACTCACAGTAACTTATCCCACACAGGGCAGTTTTGGAAAATAAATATTTTTACTATAACCTGCGTGAATATTGAAACTAAATTTAATATGGCAGGTAATAGCGGCCTGCTTTCACCTTCTCATCCGCATCTGTAATAGTTTTCAGGCTCGAAGCGCTATTTGGTACTGGAACAAAGTCTGCACAGTCATAGTAGGCAGTCTTAGCGGTTGGATTGGTCGGTCACTGTACTGGTATCACGTCACTCAGTAAACTCAGGTCTACTGATTGACCAACTTGTTTGGAATTGCGCACATTTGGCTTGCCTTCTGTTTGGTTCAGAACCGTATTGTGTTTAGTGAACCGCAATTGAAAGGATTTCTCATTTTCCATTACAAATATGTACAATGCTAATCAACTCACTTCAAACACCGAAAACCGGAGAGGCGACCCCATAGATTTTCATTTATGCACTTTCTGTGATATTCTGTCAGTTGCGAGTAACGTCAATCCCAAAACTGTTTGCAGGTAAATCCAGATCGCTTATTCGTATATATTTTGACTGATAAGAATGGAGTGAAAACTAAGAACGCAACCTAGTTTCATTTCTCACGACTCGGAGAGTCCAAAGCATAATGAACTGAAAGGGACAAATTATCACTGAGAACACCAAATTGTCATTAGCGAGGGTTGATAGATAACGGATGAGTGAACTTGTGATTATTCATGCTGCGTTTCCGAACTTAAATTAGGTATAAATTCGGAAGACCTTGGAGATCGATAATAAAGACTGAAACCAACGAGCTGCATCCTATGAGAACGTCCTGCTTTGAAAAATCCGATGGATCGTGAGTGGGTAAAGCATGATCACAAATATGTGTTAAGTCTTTGTGGCTTTTTCAAGTCTAACGGGCCTAGCTTCCGTATTCCAGAGGAAATAATAAGAGTTGCTTCATAGTGGACTCAAGGACTTTGCAAAATGCCATCAGCTTTTTGGAACTGCCTTCTTTCGTCTCATGATGAGCGCCAAGCAACCAGAATAAAACGAATTCATTAACAGATGTCGTTTGAGAAGTTTCATTTAGAAAGCCATAATGGAGGTGAAACATGTGTATACATTCATTGAGGTAGATACTAGCAGTCTATAAGAGTCGATTCTAACCTCAGGTGACTCTTGCTATAATGAGTTCACTTGGGTTGCACGGCAACAACACTTCTTTCCCGGGGATTCTGTTCTCGGTACTTCCAATATGTCCAACCCCGATCACATCTAATATAGTAACGCCAAATCTTCCAAGATCCGTGTTTCATGTTATTTCCGCGCTTGAATGTTGAAAAGAGTAAATGAACCGAATTAAGGGCGGGCATCGTTCATTTATGGGCTTTCTCATCCCAGCAGTTTTTATTGCTCGATGTTACCGGAATGAAGATCAACGTTCGGGTGACTTACCAAATATCTGTAAGAAGATCTATAGTTTTTGTTGTTACTAATTGGATTTGACCGCCAGACTCCTCAATAGTAACACGTATCGTTACACATGGTGTTTTGCAGAGAACCTACTCAAATGAAGGCGGTGTAGAATGGTCTTGAC
This sequence comes from Opisthorchis viverrini, assembly GCF_000715545.1. NCBI lineage: Eukaryota > Metazoa > Platyhelminthes > Trematoda > Opisthorchiida > Opisthorchiidae > Opisthorchis > Opisthorchis viverrini. Next base: position 1,881,444 of record NW_008751703.1, on the reverse strand, counting down.
CCTATGAAATGTTATCTGAGCTGCACGAAATCCCACAAAAGAAAGGGCGGCCTCCAAGTACTGATGCAAACATGCGGTAAACCATCCGGATGTCTGGGGCGTTGCATGGCGGCGTGAGAGAATAATGGTAAAATTAATGAGGGCGTGCGCCCATAAACGCTCTCGAAACTATATCGAAGTCACCAACATGAACGTCATAGGTCCTAAGAGCAGACAGAGCTTGAGTCTACGATCGAATGCGAGTTAACCAAGCGTAACGCAACACTTGGAATCAAGCTACACATGTGAATGAGAGAGTGAGCCAACCAATACCCACGGTTGAGTTCAAACCTCATCCAGCCATCCCCCCTCAGTACGAAAAATTAGTGGCTTCTAAGCGGCAGAAACAGCTTTAGTTTCAAGGACGTTTGTCATAAGAACTACTTTATCAGTGTAGGACAAACGGATATCTGAGGAGATTCTTCATTAAGTTCGACAAAACACACTGCAAGTAAATGAACCAAAATTTTGTCAGCAAAAGTAGACTCACTTACAAAACTCCAGAAAATGAAAGAACTATGATAGTACAAGCAAACAGAGGGTGCATAATATAAGCTGGACGACACTGAGAATCTCAAACATTCATTTGATAATACTATCACAAACGCACCAGTCGATCGCGGCCCCTTTTCAGACCTGCCAAGTCCGAAGCTGAAGGTAGGGTGATTTACCAAGTCAGTAATGATAGGGGTGTATGCCGGTGTCGTCGAAACCACGTAAAAGAGCTCTACTCCCACTGGTTGTCTTGCTTGCGGGACTTCATCGTATAAATTGGCCAAATATTTATGGAAGTGACTGAAAAATCTAATTTCTGGACCACAATGCTGGTCAAGTCCCAAACAAGCGGTAGAATATCAAAGTAGAGATAGCTGTTATGACAGTAGAAAATCTGGGCGAAAATGGAACGAAGAAACTGTAGGAGTTCGTCATGCATACGGAAACCGCAAGCCAGGCATCTGCTGCGCAGACTATATATGCGTCAATATGATGTGGAATAAACCAGCGCCGAACTCAAAAAGAGCACAGTCTCATTTAGATTAGAGATCGTATGTATGCAAATTAGCAAACATGATGCGACCATCCGAAATCATGGTCCACCAACCATGGTCTCCACAGGGAATATCAACAAAACCTAAAAATCCATTTTGCTGGGTAGCCAAACCTTGACAAGCGACAGTACAAAGCAAGAGTATAAATTCTTGGAAGCATAGTAGTACACAGAGAATTCGGTATGGAGAACTTGAGCCAGCCAAGGGCAAGCGATTCAACCAGAGTGCCCAGTTGTAGCCGGATGGAGTACCAGCAAACCAAGAGGCAGCATCCCTCCACCAGGATTGTGTCGGTATAAGACACGAGGGCTCAAATTTATTAGTTACACCGGGTTTAGCCAGCGGACGGCAGCGAAACTGGCTATACTCGCCACATGAATGATGGTCTATCGGAGCACAGACTCACGATATAACCAATGGAATCATCGTGGTGAATGACCAATCGTTATTAAAGCTCATTCTGCGGCAATAAGTACCTAGGCACAGCTACTCGGCAAGCGGCTGACGTAACGCAGCGCTCCTCTGCAAAGCGGTTCTCTGACGAAATCACCTGGAACGTTTGCATTGAAATTTCCCAGCTCAGCAAGCAAACAGATAGCCATATAAGCTATCGCTCTAGTAATGAATCTATACCACTGACGCCATTTGTCAAGGTAAGCTAGGTGCCTGAGCAGGTATGAATGGAAGAAGAAGAAGGAAGTCCAGCCGTAACACCCATTCGGTGTCTAGCTACCACGCTATCCGAAAGAAGCACGAGGGCTGGGATACTGCCAGGTTGCCCAAGTCTGGACAGGGGGAGTCGAGAGCCAGAGGTCGGGTTCGAACCACGGACCTCCCGATCAGCAAATGCGCGGTCTAACCACTTGGACCATCTCGCCCCCCGCATGAATGGAAATCTTGGTGAATCCGTCAAATAATCAGGGAACCAGGGGTATCGATAGTGGAATATGACTGAAAAATACTGACGAAAGAGAAACATTCAACTCACCATCTTTGCAGCAAACACTAAATAAACAGCAGTTTGAGAAATTCGATGCAACTGGTTGTTGTGCTATTATAAATTTGCACTTAGTTGAATGTAGTTATCAAATTCTGATTTTTAAGAAACAGCTTCTGGGTTCTTCCTTTACATCAGCTTTGTAGGCAGACCAGAATTGTTCGTTTTATGACAAATTACCAGATTACTTACATTTGATGACGTGCTACAGAGATGATGCCACTGAGGAGCTAGCCAAGGGAAGAAGAATATCGACAGAAAGTTTGATGGGCACCTGCAACTAGCTTACTGAACGTTGAGCAGTACATTGTCTCCCTTCTGCCTACGGATCGGCTATCACATGCTGTGATGGTAGCAACATAATAGCATGTGAAGCACAGTTTGACACCGACAGAAATAATCCAAGCTCCACGGATACATGTATGAATGAAATAGAGACATGCTTATATATACTTAGGTTTAATTAATCAAAGCACACCCAACTTCATAGCTGCTTCGCACTTTCCGGATATATCCAACAGTGTTCATTTCATAAATATCAAAATGGAATGGAAAGCACAGTTTATAAGATGGAGGCTAAAAGAGTGGCTGTTTTGCAGTTTAGTTGTGCTTCACCTGGACAGTATGAAGTGTTGTACACTCGTCAACCGTGCAGTGCTTATCACATGAGCGGGTATTGACAATAAAACACCTCTGATATCTAACTAAACTTCTCGAATTTTATGAAAGACTACGAGTGAAAAAAATCAGGGGGATCCAAGATGATATCATCACTCTACAACATCGCATGCATCGTGTTCAAAGAAATCGTTGCTCAAGACGTTCGACTAAACAGATCGGACAGACTCTGGGACAACAAACCTCCCGCCAGATTTTCACTTCCGAACCCTGTGGAAAAGGGGTAACCCAAACAGAACTTTTCCACAGCCTTGCAGGCATTTCAGCATACTTATTGTATTGTTTTCATTGGAATACACGTCTCCTCAGTACAGCGCTGTGTAAGTGTTACTGAGATGAGCCCATCTACACCATGTTTAGGTGGCAGTGGTACCCTACTAAATCTTTCCTAATGTTGTTATCCTCAGGATAACAACATCGAGTGAGTGTTTCTTAGGAAATGGAATGTGCTTGCGTGTTTTCCAGAAGACACTTATCAGGTGAACCAGTGACCCACAAAGTCGATCCTACGAAGGCATGCTTCCACACGATCAAGACTGCTTTGCGGAGGTTCATCTCTTTTGAAATGAATTTCTCGTTTCGTAGCCTTGCAAAGCTTAGCGTCCCAGATCTTCTTTCACCTTCTTATAGAGCGGTTTTCTCCACCGCTGTGTTTGGTCTCAGGCCCTCCAACGACCCAGTTTTCGGAAATTACCTGACTTTTCTCCAACTGGTGGAAGTCCATGAGTTCCCATTTCCAAACCCTATTATTCAGCTGACCATAAACAAGTTGTTGTATGGTGCGTTCGTTTCGTTTCAACGGACTTAATCGCTAGAACAGGTTTCACTTCAAAGTGCATTTCAATAAAACGAAACCCCCATTCATAAAATAAACTACTCACGGGGTTGCTGCGAACTCTTCGGCGGCCCACGATTGGTTTCATTCTTCTCGGAGCTCGTCAAGTAGGCGCAGTCCCCTAGGTTCCGTCAACCGTATGTTCTACCTGAACCTAAAGTGGACTGATTCCGACAAATACCCTTATTTGCAAACCAGTTTGGTTGTCACGGGAGACTCAAGTTAATCTCTCGTTTATGATGTTCTTCAGCTGAATGTGCTGCACACAGACCGCCTCATGTTTCAGTTAGTACGGTGTTCGAGATATTGCAATATACTTTCATTTTCATCCTGGGCTATTACGCTTCTTCAAAAGCAGTTAGTTTTGTTTGAAGATGGATGAACTGTACAGTTTACTGCAGTTAGTTGGTCAGAAGTACAGATGCTAGTATCCTGGCAGCGGTTCCTAGGTATGAGTCATGTGCGCATCCAGCTGATGTTCCCAGATTGTGTCGACACAGATTCCAGCGAAGCTTGGACAACTTGGATCGGCATTCGGAAATCTCAGCCCGCTTGAATAAGACAAGGCAATATTGTGTCGAACGTTCAGCGGAGGTGGACAGCTTTTTCGGGTGCAAAAATAGCGACAATACGCCCGATCGATGAATTGAAGGAAATTTTTGATGCGGGACGGTAACAACCGACAGTTTCAATACTGGTCGAACGGGACAAAGCCTGTGTTGCTCTGCTCATTTTATCAAACAGGATGAGCTTACGATTTACGGTCCACTAAGTTTAGCAATACGAACAGAACAGTTCTGCGAACCATACGCTAGATCACTTCAACTACTCAGTTTTTGCGCAAACCTCACAGTATCAGTTCTGTCGCAAATCTGGTAACCACAGTTATTATCGAGATTCAAGCAGCCTGCATGGGTTAGGCTCCCCGAAAACAACAAAGATTTCCCGACAGTAAGCAGATGAACTCAAAGCTGTTCGAGGTACGGATCCGGAATTTAAGATGAAATGGACTTTGTCAAATCCCTAAGTCGATGACTTCTTCGGAAAAAGGACTACCTAACTTTCGGGACACTCTATTCATGGATTCCAAAATCCTGCACCCAGTTCGGTGCCAACAACTCCTAACAGCTTACTCTTAGCTATCCTCTTACAGAGACATCAGTTTTTGTACAAAATATCATTCTCTCTAGTGGCTTTTCATTCACAGGGAAAGTGATTCATTACATGAAATCTCCGCTGTTCTCTTACATTTAATTTATTTAGATGAATGGCCAGTTTGAATGAGACCAGACCCGTATGAACACCAACAAAACAACTACCTTAGTGATATGCTCCTCATTTTAGTGTTAAGAGTTGTGGTGGAAAGAGGGCATCCCAGTACCGCTTTACTTATCAGCAGATCGCAAACTTGCATTTACTAAATACAACAAGTCCACCTCACCGTCTGCAACTGTACTTTAAACCTAGTGTCTAAAAGTGGCTAGTTCAGAGTGATTAGAATTTCAGCAACCTTGGGGAATAAAGGGCTGAACTTGAACCAGCCGATACTGAATAGCGATTTGTGGTTTGTAGAATAAGATTTCAGGTGTACGTAAATCACACGTCACTCGGGAAACCTTTTTTATACGACTGAGAAGTTATTCGTGTCTTGCTAATGGAATAAGAATAGAATTTCATAGCACTTATGTGCGTCGCTTACGGAGCTCATTTGATGTATGCAAATTAATCACCGCTTTCCACGGGCTGGTTGTCATATTCGTGTCACTCACGCTTGAGCACTCCTTCGATTGTCCAAGCTCAATCATGCTCTTGATTCCACTTGAAAGGAGGGAACACTGAACTCGGGTTTCGCTATTAGTGAAGCTCACTAGCACTGCACATTGTTGAACGTGCCGGGTATAGTTTCACAGTAGAAATAAATGCTTATTTTCACTTATCTCAGAGACACTTTTTAGTAATATTGAAGAAGATTAAGTGACGAAACTTTTCCGTATTTCATGCTTGTTCTTACCCAAAACATTTTTTTCGAAAGTCTTGCTAAAAAGTAAGATGTGAGATTATCGAAGTACACTCATTTGCAAACAAACTTAGTTTTGTGAGAGTAGTGCATTGTGAATATACATGTATCGCGATATCTCGAATATCGTACCAACTGAAACCCGAGGCAGCCTGGTGCAGCACATTCAGTTGCCTGGAAACATCACAACCGAAAGATTCACTTGAGTCTCTCGTGAAAACCAAATTGATTTTCAACTGAGTGTATTTGTCGGAATCAGTCTACTTTGGTTTCAATTAGAACATAAGGTTGACGAAAACTCATGGGACTGCGCCTACCTGATCAGCTCCTAAAAGGGTGGAACCGGTCCTGGGCTGTCGAAGAGCTTGCAGCAGCAATGTGAGTAGTGCACTACGAATATACAAGTAACAGTATTCAGATTATTCATATTTTATACTAACCGCAAATGTTTGAAATTTCTAATGCATCTTCCGGTTAATTCGAAGAGACTAGCATGACCAAGATAGAATAGTCTAAATCTGGCATTTGTCAAGCAAAGAGCATTGATTTGTGACAAAACTTGTGTGTATATCACTTGAAATTGTTTAAGCGCGTAAAATCCTACCGGATCAGACGGAGAACACCATCCAGCTAGTAAATGTTTTGACAATCGATACAATACGTGGATCGCTGGTGTAGCGCATACGCACTTGCGATCAATGCGAATGCAAGCGTCAATCTCTTAGACTCTGGTCAGTAGGTTTCGTTATGGACTGTGTGCGCATAGGACTGTAAAGCACAACACTCTCTTAAGAAATTGATCGCGCGAGTTATCACTACAAACTGGTTATACCGCCTCCAGTCCACTTGAAATTAACAGGTCAAGCTAGATAATAAACAGGAAAGCTTATGTGTACAACTAACAATAAAACTGGGTGTCACAGAATGATGGAAATAATGTTGCATCCAACTGTCCCATAATTCTCAATCGATCGGTCGATCGATTCGCGCTCTGACCAATGAGCCGTCTTGCCCCTCCCCTATAATTCTCCGCATCTAGGAGTTTTCTGTCATCATTTAACCGTGTTTTGTGAAATAAATTTTGGCCGCCATACTTCGAGCTGAAAATAGGTTGAAACAGGGTAAAATTAGATATGGAACAAAGCGAATGATGTGGCTTTTGAAGTTTATCCATAAAGCTACAGCCAACGGTCAGCATACTGGTCCATAATTATAGGGAGTCACAATACCACAATCCACTCTACCAAACTACATTGACGAGAAAAGGGACAACCACAATGGGGAATGAAAACGTTGGTTCTGGAGCTGCAAACGCTCAAACGAACTGGTAGACTTCACTTTCTTCCCTAAATCGATCCAGGATTGATAAACTGACCACTCGGATTGATCAACCTGTGTGTGTGCGTGTGCAAATTATAAACTGATATGAGGGCAAAGTAAGGTACACAAATTTCGACATGCTTAACAGGTTAAGTTTAAGTTTGCTCCTTTGTTGCAACCTTGTTTTTGTCTACGTTGGTGGATGAAACATGATAACACTTCTGTTTGTAGGTAGATGTGACGGAGGGGCTATCACTATTTGCAAAAAGCCTTAGTGGATAATTAGCGTGTAAAAAGCCAGCTAGTGATCGAAACGCAGAATAAAGCCAATGGAATTTAAAAGAAAACCTACAAGTACAATTGCACAAACGGGAGTTCATATGAGGTTTCGGCGAACTTGAGAGTATGAGAATACACAAATGATCATTTTATTGTAAAACTGGAAACCTGGAAACCACTCAATGCGAAATAATGACAGCCAGGCATCGGTCAAATGCAATTAGAAGTTAACCGGGTTCTGCTGTTTAAAATCAATTATCAAATTACAGTGAAAAGTGGATGAACGAGTGAAACAGAAGTGGTCAATAAGATGTTCCAGGAAGTGACAAACTATGGAGCTCAAATTTCGAGATGGTGACCCCCTGATAAATATGTACTCACTAAATCAATGAAAGATTGACCGATATTTATTTCGGGATGGACAGAGTCATTTGGTTACTGTCTAGAGCAACCTCAGCAACGACTAGATCGTTCTTTTTCGTTGAACACCAAATAATCTGGAAACCTGAGTTAGTATCGGCAGAATGGCAAGTTAAGCTAGAAAAGCCATTCTATGCAGAAAATCTGAGTTGCTCTGGACGGCTTTCTGATCAGTGGTGAGAATCTCGGGAAACTGCAGTGGGTTTCCAACGCTTCCCAGGCTGTACTTTGAGCACGCTACAAGTGGCTGATCAGCGGTGTGATTAACTCACATCTAAATGGATCATAGCGCCACGTCACATAGTCATCTGTTGACTGGTCACCTCAGTGATCACGAGATGAGCTGCATTATATCCTGTCTTGGTGCTGGTTAGTCATACTGCTGACCAGCCGCTCTAGAGAGGACGCTCATGTGTTCAACCATCGACCGGAAGGTCGTGGGCTCAAAGCGCCGTGAAGTTTCGCCAGCTGCGGATTGATGATGAATCCCATTAAGGACTAAACAGTTGTGCCGTACTTCTCTGATCTTTAACTTAGATTAACCTCACTTATGGAACCGATTCTCGATCGAAAATCCAAAATTCACCTTAGACTACGAACAAACGTATCAGTACATAATAAGTGTTTTGGCTCGAACGGCGGGTATCTTAATTCCGGATACGATAGTTCGTCGTGTATGAAGTTTAGGAATTTGTCCCAAAATCCTCACCTTCTTGGCGAATTGTGAGGACACATTAAATCTAGGATGTAAGCCCAACTCCACCTCACAGATGTTGACGGTTAACCTTTTGAGTCTTGGTAAATATTCGGTCACTTCTAGATCTCTTGTGAACCATGGCGTTGCTGGAATGTAAGCACATTTTCTCTGGTCTGCACAAAACCGAGGAAATTGTGAGTAAAGGATAGCTTGCCTCTTTGAAAATCTAATTAATGTAATAATTTGAAGATACCCCTAGAAAATCAGTGAACTTCGTGATTTTTCTAGTCAATTTTGGTTCAAGATAAAGGTATTTAATTTGTTGCCAAAGTATCATTTGCGAAGGTACTGCGACCCCCCTGGAAGTCCTTCAACTTGCTCACTCTTTTTGGGGCTCGGCATGTAAGTGTTTATATGGTTTATATGGGTGCTATATGTCCCATGAACACCAAATTGTACGTGGCTTACTGAATAACGTCATTCGCAACTTAAACTGGCGTTGGATGAAGATTCAACTAAGTTCCAGCCAAACTGTTCGTTTATAAAACTCATCAACTAAATAGGCTACACAGAGATTTCCTTAGTTTATGATGGCACGTGAGTATACTTCAATACTTGCATACCATTTTCGCTCAGCTTGAACGTAAGGTTCATGTAAACTTGGAGACCACGCCCCTCATGTGAGCCCCAAAATGTGTGGAACCGATCATCGACTGCAGGAGTTCGCCCAGCTGTCCCATAATTTGTATTATCAATAAGTGTACCTTGTTGCCTTGAATATTTTGTGAAATGAAAAAAGAGGCTGGGTTTGTGCAACATTTTGACTAAAAACATCAGCTATAAGAGATTGAGCTGGGATCCATCTGTTAATGTCAAATGAAACTCATTTTACTTGTCTCTACCTACCTGCAATTTCCTGGTGCAAATGTTTATATATTTTGTGTTTAACTTCCCTACTAGAATACAATCAGGCCAAAATGCTTTTCCCCTACCCCAAAACATCTACGGAGAAACAGATCCTTTTCAGAATGGAAAATCAAGTGCGCCACGTAACACATGAAACTAACGATGATACACTGACCACCGCTACCCAGAGGAGATTTCAAGAAAACGAAACGGCTTGCTCAAAGTAGTAATTAAAATCTAATCGTAGGAGCAATTTGATTACTTGCCAAAAACGTAGCTCCATCTACTTTCTACTTGATAAGTAGACTAAACTGCATGGTCATATGTATTTTTTCGGCCGAATGTAAACAACTGGAATGCAAGTCACAGAAACAATTCCATCCGTATTTACAACATGTTCACGGACTAAAAAGCACACCTGTATGATAGAATAATGTGGTCTGCCGCCCATTTACAGCTGTCATGATTCGCAGGAAATCCGGCAACCTTTTTTGTTCTCCTACTGTGCCCGTGAAATAGGAACGCGTAAATAAATCCAGCCTACGAATGGAAAACACTGGTTTGAACTACTTGAAGCTTCATTAAGTATATCACTTTTCTTGTGATTTCGATCTAGTTAGGAACAAGCGTATGGTCTTCAGAGAATGCGTGCACGGTAGAGTGACTGGAAGTGCGTATCACCGTGCTTTATTGGCCCCTCAGACTCCACTAACGTACGTCTCGTTGTGCCAGCAAAACTGCATAATATGGAGATCTATTTAGGCACGTGACAATCTTGTGAATCTAACGAACAGTCGGGATGTGCAAGAAAGCAGGTTCAATTCTCGTAGCATGTAAACCACCGTGAAACAGTCACACAGTGGAGACTGGCGCTTCAGCAAACCACACTGACTCAAATTCCAACTAAATATGAGAGAATGTGCGTTAGCATGGGTTACCAAACAAGAATTTAAAGTTGACAAAAATTAAAATAGCGGAGAAAGCGGGTGAGATGCTAGGACGTCAAAATGACAGAAAATAATCGCCTATTTATCAATAACGTTGTTATAACATCAGATGAATAGGCATAAGTAGGTTCCTTTACTGACTTTCCTATGAAATAATCAAATGTATGTAAACTATTTTTGTGGTTTAAACCCTGTGAGTAGCCTGCAGATAAATAGTTTTTGAGGAAAAAACAAGGTAACCAACTGTTTTCTTTCCTTAGATGGTACGAAAACTTGCATGGGTTTCAGCAAACAAGCAGGAAGTACCAACACTATTTTTTCCAGTTCGGTGGCCTTTTCGTGTTTGTGCGAAGGCAAAGTGGGAGCATTTATAACGATTATTAGTGAAATCTGTGAACAAGCAAACCTTAGTCAAAACAATGTACTCGAAAATTACACATTTATGAGTAAAAAACACCAACTGAGAATGGAGAAACCGACGTCTTTCTTTTTTGATCTGGCGCACCAAGAAAGATAAGAAGTCAACATCGTGTATGTATTAGGACTATGCTGTATTGATGCCAAGGGGTCTTCCGTATTACGTAATCGCTCTCAGAATTGGAACGTCAACTTCATTCGTTTCGTACAACTTTTTTGGCTAGTGGTCACTCTGCCGATATCAACCCAGTGTCCAACCAAAATAAAAATTTGGTCGCTGCTTGAGTTACCTTAAGCCGTATTCAAATGGCCCCGTCCGTCTCAAAATAAATATGGGTCAACCTGTCATTGATTGAGTGGGTACATATTTAGTAGAGGTTCACAGTCTCGTGGTTTAGGCTCCGTAGTTGTCTGCAACATTTTATCGACCCCCTCTGTTCCACTTCGCTTGCTCATCCACTTTTCACTGCAATATATCAATTGACTTTGACTGGCAGAGCCCGATTAACTTGTGATTATTTTTGACCGATGGCTGACCGCCATCATTCCGCATTGATTGCTTAGCTGACAGCTTTCCAATTTTATGCTAACCGGAAATGATTATTTATAGATTCTCGTACTCCCGAGTTCACAGTTACGGGATGAAGTGACACCGTGATATGTATTGTTTGTCATTAAACTTTCGTGCTGAAAGGTTAAAGATGGACTTGAAGTTCTGGTTGAGAGAGTCAGTGTCAAACTGACCTCAGAAGTACCCTTAACAACTTCACTCTCCCGTGAGCCAGGATTTTACGAACAAGTTACACGATGTGATATTAAGCACTCTTCTTTCTTGCTGTCCTATCTCTACGGCATAATAGCTCGCTTAAATACTTTGGTTGAGCTTTGTCATGTAATAATGCTGAAACTTTACCGGATGTTCTACAGCCATATGCGTGGACGTTCACCAGCCAAAAATCTGCATGTTGGCGGCACTTTGGATGGAAGTCTTTCGGACACTAAAGAAACATCATCCATCTCCCTACTTTTGTAAAACACCTGTTAGGAACAAACTCCGTACCGTGCACGTCTGAATGAAATTCTCCCTAGGCAGAAAGATTGTAATCCGATTGCCTTAATTGTCCGAACTCTCAAACTGTGACCATTTAGGTTTGCGCACAGCAGCTGTTGTGCAAAGTTTATTCTTGAAACTGAGTTCCAGTGAGTCTGTTCCAACAGTGAGTGCTGTAATTCATATTGCAAAACAGGATAACACTGTTCAGAGAGAGAATTTCTCGAAGTTAGCCACCCGAGGCCTAGAAAATAAGACAAAATGTCTAGCAGACGGTATTTTTACAGTACACTTGATAATACAGGAACAGTATGCAACATAATGTGTATTTCCACATATGCTGCCGCTGTGTTACTTTTTTTGCATCATAGAGAAAATTAGGTCTTACTTGCACTGTGTATACCGACCTATCAGAACCCCGCCGTTAAAATTCTGTAAGCTCCAATAGCTGAGTGTCTGTATTATCATATTCCTCAGAAGAATGTATTGCACAAAGAGCACCTGATATCTCAATTGGTAATGTACTCAAGATATCGCAGTATATTTTTTAAAGGACGCTACTTACAAGATTACTCAAAACTTTTCGAGAGCTAACAGTCGCTACCACCTGTTTCGAGACTGATCTGGTAGAAACCGTCTCTGAGTTCCCGTCAACCTTATGTCCTGCTTGGACCTAGATTGTGAAAGCCAAATTCATGTGGAAATGATTTTATTTCGCCAACTGCTTACAATTTAGGTCCAAGGGAACACAGTGTTGACAGAATCTCGGAGGATGAATCCATCTGATGCACCCAGAAAAGGAAAAACCGGTCATGGAATGTCACTGAATTTTCGGTAATCACATAATTAGTGTTCCTGACATAACCCTGTTTGAACTTTATCAGAAGCTATATAATCTCCCCAGTAGAAGCAATGTTGTCAGAACATTTTATGCCTTTCAATGACGGTGCTAAGCTACTACATTCCAAAGCCATAGTTGGGTGAATTAAAAAAGTCTACACAACAATTAGAATCGGCTGCCGGCCACAAGGTTTTACGTACTCGCTGATTTTGTGGTGCTTTGAGTGAGATCTAGAAAGCTATCACATTTCACTTCTCGACCGACGTCACCCAAAACCCAAGTGAGTTTCTGCAAGTTTGACAGGTTCTGAATAATCGGATCCTTAATAAATGAGAACACACTGAATCGTAGGTTTCCCAGATAGACCTCTAGTGCATAGAAGGACGGATTCTCGGTAAGTCCCCACAGCCACTTCTGGGTAAGTTTTGCGACAAGTGTGTGGCAGTACCGTTTTGTCTGTTTGCTCTCTGTCCAACGATGGGAAATCCTTTTCTCAGAGAAAAGATACTATTCATTGCAGTTTCAACCAGAAATGATGTGTTCGAGCCAGCGTTGAACACAGCCGTCGCACTCTATTTAAAGAAATTTAGATGTGCGATTTCGTGTAGCCTTATCATCCACGAAACCGCCCACCATGGTTTTCTTTCTGATGGCTCTGTCTTAGACTTCTTACACTCTAGGTAAGAAATGTAACAACATTCCATTGCTTCCTCCTTTGTTTTGGATCATCTGTAACCAGGTCAGAAAACGTGTCTGTGGTAGCTGCTAACTCTGTTAGAACAACAAACCAAATTTGTAATGCTTTCGCCTCCTAATTGAGTGTTAGCTTCTGAGATCCACACTTAGTATACACGCTTCGATACCACAAGTCTCAGGCTATCCTTACTAGGGCATTGTAGCCATTGTCCACCAATACAGTAAACCAAATGATTATGCCTGGTCTATCCACATGGATTAACTGACGATTCATGACGCAATACGTAGATGATGATATCATAGCGCTTGACTTGACTTCAGTGGCGGTTGCACTTCTTTCTACTCCTCCGTACATAGAAGACATTCATTTTGTTTCCGATGAGTTCTCCGAAACATTCAGTAGAGCTCTGCATGGAGGGCGACCATGCAGAGCTGTTGGTTATATTTGAAATACACTAGTTAAACTAAGATTACTATGGTAGAATTACTTTTAAAAAATATCCTAGTTGGAAGGTCCGTGTGAGCCAATAAGATTACTTCTCAGCTTAGCATCATTTTTAATTAAACTCTTGTGATCTACTTTGAGCCAATTTCGTCAGTTCTGTATATGCACTGGCTCATACTGTGCCGACCGGATAAGGGACGAACTCTACGCATGGCTCTCATGAACTTTCACAAGGAACCAGGTTACATTACCGACTGGTGGAAGCAATGACAAAAGGCAGAGTTCTGAACGAGTCTACTAGTCGCTTGTGCTCGTAGAAGATGAATTTCGCAGGTTAGTGTTAGTAAGACGAGATGAACAATCAGGGTTTTGCTTGCTAATGCCATCAATATGTGGAAAGTTCCCGTTTCTGACGCTGCACCCGGTATCCTACACTTTTTCTTTCACCATCTATGGCCAAAAATTTCAATATGGTCAGGCGTATATTGCATGGGGACTGTTATTTTTTATTTGTTCACAGTATGCATTGGAAATAATACATTTCTAGCAACAGTGGGTGCATCAAAGACAGCGTACTGGCTTATATATCAGCGTGCCCTACTCTCAGAAGGCTCTAGACTGTTGTGAATCTGGCAAGACTGTATAGCCCCCGGGGGAAAGACTGGAGAGAACAGGTCCGAATGAGAAGCACACTGCTGAGAGAGCCCACCAAGGACAAAGTAGCAAAACAGTACCTCCCGGCGTTTTACTCTAGAGCGTCTCTATTCACAGGCTGAATTCTCAGTTAACAGTCGGTATCGGTATCTCCATGACGGGCGGATAAACGGAGACCACAAACCCTACGTTACAGTGCGTTGGACCGATGGCTATAAAATATCAACAGGTCCGAATGAGAAGCACACTGCTGAGAGAGCCCACCAAGGACAAAGTAGCAAAACAGTACCTCCCGGCGTTTTACTCTAGAGCGTCTCTATTCACAGGCTGAATTCTCAGTTAACAGTCGGTATCGGTATCTCCATGACGGGCGGATAAACGGAGACCACAAACCCTACGTTACAGTGCGTTGGACCGATGGCTATAAAATATCAACTTTAAACGACTAACATGAATCGTTGCGAGGCCCTTTCAACGAACATATCTCCTCTGGATGAATTTTAATCAGCCATGAGCTCTGATACAATTCCAACTGTCAATAAGCCTCAGAAAAATGGAAAACACAGACAAAAGAAATCAAGTATATTAAGTGCAAATCAAGTGGTATCGGTCATCATAGATCTTGTTAGATGCAATCATTTGTAAATCAGCTCAGCGCTAAGCCATTGAAATAGCAATGAAGTACACGACTTGTCTACCATTCTTAGGAACAGCAGGCTAAAATCTGGCTTTTCTGGGTCGGATACCTAATTCTCTGCCGTTAGAGTACGTCGTTTCAAAAAGGCAGTTTGCGTTAAATCAACTAAGAGTAAACTTAGGTGGGCTCAGTGCAACTGAATCTTTCATCTTCAGTGCAGAATATCATATGAATATATTGTAGTCAAAAAAAAACTTCGAGAACGCTGCAAGATATTCAGTAGTTTTTGGGTCCGATGACCTTCTGGAAACATGCAATGTGTGTTGTATTTCTTTCATAGGTTGTTGCATAGGAAGACAACAACCTGGGGAATTTTCTTAAGAAACATTTTAATGCAAAAAATGCACTCGTTTGCGTACCGATTTGATTTTCACGGGGGACACATCTGAGTCCCAGCTGAACCTACCTCTTACGACTTTGCGTTTATACAGTTCTATATGAAGTTTGCAGTAACTCCGGTCATTAGAGACACTTCGAACATCTAGTAATAAACTATTTGATCTAGATGAGAAGGCTTGTTCCTGCTAGACTAATTTGAGTAACGGTATCCAAATGCGAACTCTCTGTATCGTTCAACTGTCTGATTCATGCATCTGTCGAATTCCATCAAGCGCGTGGATCAATATCACTGAGTGCCATCCAGCCAGACTGATCTTTTTGTTTGCTAACTTCAATGGGAACATTTTTTCTTCCAATTAAGGTGACTAACCAACACCAGCAGGAGCGGCTTCCAACAATCACCAGTCATCGGCGCAATGGTTATTCATAACAAACTTGTGTGACGTGTGAGATGAATGCTGCGCAATCGAGAAACAAACGAGAAACGACAGACACACATTCAGACACCAAGGGACTTTGTTTACGACCTTATTAAATGACCGCGAAACGTTAGACATTTACGTAGGTTCCGAAAACATTTTATCGTTCTGGTCTGGCCGGAAGAGGAATCCGAACAATCCTGTATCAAGCACGACACGCTTGGTGTATCTTGGACACACGCGACATTTCAGTAAAATTAGACACCAGTTTGGTCTGGTTGGTCCAGGCCGAATAAGAGCTAACTGTACATATGTAGAACACGTTGTAAGCTGTCCTATATCTAGGATTCAGCGCGAAGACCATAACTTACTGCAAGTAGGTATTATCCTGAATTAATTTAGGTTACCTCTGGGATGACTTGCACGCACACAGTTGATATATTTTGTCACGATATATTTCGCTGAGTTTATGCCAAGGTGGACAGGCGGGAGCTTTACTCCCACCAGAGGTTGCTAGCAATGGATATACAAGGCGTAATGTTACATCTGAGCTGATAAGCTCATTCCCAACTGAGCGATATGATGAGTTTATCTGACGCTTGTGATTCCAGGGGCTTATCAACTCAATGAGCAATAATACAATCTCCTTTCAAGAGGCAGTTTTCACCCCACATAAGTTTATATTGTGACTTTCTTTCCCCATTACGGTAGACTGTGTGTTCGTAATAGATGGTTACCTGTACGTAGTTTGGATATACGGCACATAAATCAAGTTGATTCTTGTGACGGAGACAGTATTTGGCAAGCGGCATGAAGACTCTACGTTTGCGTTAGATTGTTTCGTACACAGATACCCAGGACAGTTGAATAATTGCAGACATTTTCCCAGGGAGAGCGGGCAAGTTTATCGCATCCTTTTGATGTGGGGTACCCGGATAAAAGCAAAAATTCATCTTTCTTGGAGTTTAATTCTCCCAAGAGAGCCCACCGCCGGCGTCCGCTCAACATACTTCGCAGGGCAAGGGTGCACTGAAGCATCATCCGTCTTCAACTTCAATGAAAAGAACTTCAGCATTTAATTCTATCAATATTGGGCCGGGTTGTGCAGGGTAAACAATAGAATCCTTTTTATGTGGAATGTTGTTGTCTTAAATTCTTTGACTTTTGATTAATATTCGAAATCATGGCATGCGTTCCCTTTACTTTGACACGATCCATTATCCATGCATTTTTAATTCACAAGCTGGATTGACTCGTCGCAGCTTTCGCACGCAACATTCCGAAGATGTATAGCCAATGCTTGAAGTCAGCTTAATCAAAGGTACCTTACTAGATTAGTCTAAATGCACTCTGGTAACGCACTCTGGTAAATGTTTCGACAGTGAAAAGCCATCAGCTTGCTTTAGATTATGTGAGATTTGTCGGTATCTGAATCAAGACCATTAATCACACGGAGCCGTTCAAATCATTAGGACGGACCCGCAACCCCGAAGGAACATCGTGTACATTCCAAAGTGTATTGTAGTACTGACTGAGGATGAAATGCGCTGTCTCTCAGCTACTTTTACTTGATTACACGTGTGGGGGTGATCTACAACCGTGTTTGGTACACGTGATTGCATTATCGACTGCGCCGGAACACGTATTCTGACGTGCAGATGTGAGTGTGTAATTACATGCCCTCATATTTAGAAATCTCTTAGGAAGCAAACTCATCTTTATGAGTCTGGTGAAATTTGGCGGGCAAAAATGGCCTCAATTTCTGATAAGCTGCACTTTGCTCTTTAATTTCCCCTCCTGATTTGAAACGCATCTACGTTCCCCTCCCCCGATCTGTTAGGTAAGCGGTCTGCCTCAACTTTTGGAACCGGAAGGATGGAAATGCATCTTGTGAACAGTATTACGGTGGCCACAGGTGATCGTTCATCGCAGACGGGCATCTGCGGAGGAGTACTGTAATTTAAGTAGTCTCATTAATTCTGCCTGTGGCTAATGGCATTTTTCCGTAGCGATAAATAAATGGCTGTCTGTATGGATGCTTCCCATGACTAGTATGGCAGGCATCCGGGTAAGATCTGACACTAATTAAAGTCCAGTGAATATTTAGAGGGTCACAATCTGCTTGTAGCGAGTAGAATATGGGGCTACATTCAAACGTTTGATGGCAGTTTGGACGCGGCGGGGGTCAGATCAGTGACCGAACGTGCACAGGGTTGTTGTAAGTCATCGTACGGCTCTAAAATGACGGCGTAAGTGTCACTCGTTTATCATCAAGGTGTAGGCATCAATTGCTATAAGTTTAAACGTTCGTTACATCCGCAAGTATAGCACCATGTAAATATTCCCGGAAGCCGCCATTATCGCACCGCCAAGCTGGTAAGTGTCGGCCTATTGTCGTCCGTTAACGTTAGGGATAATGGTAGCATCCATAAAATGACAATAAACAAACACATTTCCAGCGGAGACCAATACGTTGATCTGTATAGCATTCCATGCTGGCCGTCTGTCTGTGTTATTCATTGGTATCACTTGTGTAGTAAAAATTGAATAAACAAAATGAAACTTAATCGATTAGTACATGGAGAGATTGACACATCTTTCATGCTGATGAAAACATTCTTGTAAAATGGTGAATTCTGATGCACAACCTCTTAGAAATAACGTCCGATGCCGTTTCATTTGGGTACTGCGTAAATTTATCCCTGATGTTATTGTTTTAGTGAGGATGGTTTCGTGGAACAGAATACAGACATCTTCAGACGCATCATCCTTAAACAACTTGATTCACCGTTTGTAATAGACATTAAAAGCATTTGTCTCATTTAGCCCATCTGGCAACCATATGACCCGTATACTTCCGTGTGCAGTCAGCATAACTGAACTTGTCAGCTCATTTGGAAGCCTTATCCGACTTATTTCTAAGTACTTCCAAGTACTGACTCTGTGTACACAATAGCTTCAGCCAGGGGAGAGTACTATCAGAAACCGATGAAAATGTGCTTTGCTGGAGAGTCTGTTTCAGGATCACTGGCCAATATTTTGAATTCTCAAATTCCTACATAACTGCCTTTGGAGCCAGTTGTTATCGTAGAGATGGTGGCCACTGGTAAACAAGTGAGAGGCTGGCTCTCGGCACCAGAACACTTCGGCCGTCAGCAGAGTTGAAGACTGTAAATTTTTCCCTATCGATAGGGATCCCGATTTTCCGCAGTTTGCTGTCACAGGTTAACTTCTACAAAGCTAGCATTGTCCGCAGGGTCAATCTAATCACACTGCCAGTTCATGCGCTTATGAACCCTTGATAAAGGGCCGTACCCCGGAGATATAACTTGTCCTGTAACTTGTCCGGATGGTCGTCAAATCAATAGCAGTCGTATCTGAAGCTTAATTTATGGTTCACAGATGCGTCACAAAGCTTCAGATATCTCCATATACTCTGAAGTGCAACAACAGATGAGTTAATTCCCCTAACCCGACCAGCTTTTCAACACGTATGAAGCATGCATTTGGGCGCTTGATGGACAAAACAGTAACATCTATAATCCTATAATTTTTCGCTTCACAAAAAGAACTGTTGTAAATGGTTAGTAGGACCTTATAGTACTGGCCTGAGTTACTTTGCTATGTTCCAGAAAAGTCATTCTTATTTCCATCATCAGGTCAGATCATATCGATTATATTATGCCACACAAGGCCTCGCACATACATTTATTAGATATTTTTAAAAATGTCTAATTTGGTATAGACATAATCTGGATAAGATGTGTTTTTGAATTACAGGTATTTTTGGTGCGATTACTGAAGGTGGCGGCCCAGTATTGGTTTTTAATATGCCTTCTATAGTGTCCCCAAGTTATGGTCGCCATTAAGACCAGACCAATGAATACCCACATGAAAATGCGAAACAGCTTGTTGGCCAATGGGAAAGTTAGTTTTCTTTCAAAAGAGGAATGGGTGATGCGAGTTTGCAGTTTAACTTATTGTCACTTTATTTGTGCCTGTTAGTAATATAGTTTTCTGACGAAAAGCACGGAAGTCACAATTAGCCGGCGGTCATGGTTTCATCAAAATATCAGTGAATGCCACATGCATGAAATTTCGACGCCAGCGTATCCGATCCACTGCTCCGAATTATCTACTGTCTCACTGCTGGATGGGGTTTTGGTAGCCCTCAGATATATCCATTACGTAAATGTCTCTGGCCTTGATATATCGATCGCGACGGCATTTCCGTGATGGTAAGCGTAATTGATTAGGAGGAGGCTGGTTTTAACCTCGCAGTCCTATATACTAATGGATTTCAGAGCGATGATTTTTGACCAGTTGATAGTCCGATCTTCTGTGACTTTACTTTCATAACAGTTTTATTAGGACGAAGCCTGTTTGATAACCTGCATGAAAGCTAGGTTGATTGCTTGTGCAGAAGCACAGCTAAGCGGAGTTCGCTTGAAATAATCCCGTTGGGTAAATTATCCAAGGTTTATGTAGTTGAAGCTTACCCCAGGAAGATACTCGAACGCCAAATTTCAGTAGCGTTTTGCTAACATCAGTCGCAACTGTTTCGTGCGTCTGGACCTCTTGCAAAGCAAATCAGAATGAATCGTACAATTCAGTTAGCATGCTTGACAGCTCAAGTATAGGCAGCAAATAGAAAGCAAGTTAAACAATGTCGAAACAGATCATAAAACGTTTGATAAAATACCGTAAATGGGGCTGTCCGCAAGCCGCCATTGTTCCTGAATGTGACCTCATAAACCTGCATGTCCAATGTTTCCATGGTTACTTGAATAGACTAAACTAATGTTTGCTTCACATCAGCAACGAACCATTCCAAGTTTCGCTGGGTATGAAAACATATTGTACACTGACTGACATTAAGATGTGGAGGCGGAGTTTGCACGGACCATCACCTTTTGTCACTATTTTTGTCTTCCCCCTACAATCACTAGGAGACAGATTTAAATCAGGTGAAGATCTTTGGTAGCTCTGGCCGTGTTACCCTTCCTTCATGGGCCAACGGCATGCTGTTGCCTACAGTAGTTGCATGCATATCAGCGGTGCGATTTCCATCGATATCGGCATTAATCTATTTGATAATGTTAGAGGATGTTAGAGGATGCGAACCTTCCGGATAAGCTAAACTGTCGAAAACAGCACCATCGATTTTATGCACATATTTTGAGTTGTTAATTTGAGTTACTGTAAAGGTAAAACATGGGATCTCGGGCCAGACCACTATGGACGGGGAAAACAGGTCACTCTCAGCAGCGACAAAACAAACTGTTTCACGATCTATACAAATTACCCAGTGCCTTGGATAAGCTGACTGTACGACAAGTTATCTATCCCCAATTCCTCATCCATAGAAACAACAACATTCCAATTTATAAACATGCACACAGTATCATGCGCATTTTAAACTGTAGAGAGAAAGACAAGTGCTTCATAGCAAACGACGATTTCCGATGTATTTTCTGCGTTATCTCGTCTGAGTATGTTGTGCCTCATGGAACAAAGGAGCAAAGAAGCTCCTCGTGAATGTGTCTGATTGTAGGTATGTTAGTGCTAATAGAGCTTTTTCCAGTTTGATTGCTTTAATAAATTATCACTCCGGGGAATTTCGAAGCTACAACTTCCCGGTTAGTAGTTTGCATAGTTATTCGTACGGCCACCACCGAGTGGTCTGCATTGTTATTAGCTGACAGTTAGACAGGATAGAGCATACTCATTACTGAATCATAGAAATGACACCACCTCTTCACGTACTGACTGGTTGCATGAGCGTAGAATCATCAGATAGAAGATTCACTCATATTGTGAAGCCAGTCTTCCTTCGATCTAATTGCAGACCATCTGTGTTTCCCCGGCACAAGTCAGGTCTGATGTGAACGCCCGATTAGGAATGTTAAGTATGGTAGATGGTCTTAGAAAAAAGAAACTCCTCCGCGATTGATGAATTACTCCTGCCCCATAGGTTACGCCGGTTAGGACATTCCAGAAGACCGTCTGGTTCATGGAGCTCAGTTTGCCCAGCCCTATGCTGAGTAAAAACGACAGAGATGTGGACGGTGTATGGTCTGGCATCGAAGTAAGAAAATAGCAACCAGTAAGTCTAGTCAGGTCGACAACTGCCAACCTCCCTGGATGGGGTTCCCGGGACTCAACTCGTCAGGGATTGATGACATTGGCAGAAATGGTCCGATCGCATAGTCATTGGCGCCCACGTATCAAAGCTATCTCCTTCAATGCGTAGCTACTCAGTTCCTGAACTAACTAAATGTGCCATTGCCTCCAAGGCTGGGCTGCTCTCTCATTCATTTACCGGTGATCGAAACTGTAGCAGCTGAATCAATGCGCCTATGATGCATGGCTTATAGCTGATAAATTGAACTGATTGATCAACTTCGACTTGGATTCACCCGTAGACTGAGTCGCGTGCTTATGTACCTTCATATCTCGTACTTCACACGTTACTTAGCGCCTCATGAATCGCAAATCTTGACTGAACAGCGACATCGTGTGACGTTTTTACAAGTAGCCAGTTTGGATGAATTCTTGTTTAGCACGCATACACTCTGAATTGAACAGGGTGACAAGCGTTGTATACTTCCTTAAGGAATTTTCAGCAACCTTATAATTAGTGCATTACGTCTGTACATGTATCGCTATGTCTGGAATATCGTAGCAGCTGGAAGGTGAGGCGGCATGGTGCAGCACATTCAGTTGCCTGGAAACGTCACAAACGAGAGACTCAGCTAAGTTCCAGGTTAGTCTCTCGCAAAACCAAATTTGTTTGCAGATGAGTATATTTTTCTGGTTGATGCCGCTGTTTACTTGTGAAGTGTGTCAGGGTGGCCGAGCGGTCTAAGGCGCTGCGTTCAGGTCGCAGTCCACTCTGTGGGCGTGGGTTCGAATCCCACCCCTGACAAGCCCGTTGTTTCGACGACTGTTTTGATATGTGAACAGCTTTGTGAAGTACCTCTGTGGTGAAAACTATGTTTAGCGTTTGGTTCCTAGGAGCATCGCCAAGTAAAGTTATCGCCATCGGACATTTTACGGTTGACTGACTGACGCTGGGAGAAGACACCGGTGGTCAGTTGATTAGTTACTTGTGTGATCGCGATGGCTATGCAAATAAAGTGTGCTGTACCGACAGAAGTCATACTGTGTACCACTGTTACTTACAAACTCTCTGCTTTACATTCAGTATCGGCGGCCGTAATGAAGCTGGAACATGGAGGAACATTTGAACATCCTCAAGAAGTGACCGAGAGCCATCCTAATAGCCGAGGCCCTTGTATAAGGGTTGCACCCCGCGCACTTCGTCTTCTGGCCATCCCCTCTGTCCTTGTGTTCCGATGATAAACTGTTCAACTATGTCCTGATGCTTCTCCGTTAATGGTTAGCGAAGGTTAGTAACCTGGCGATATATCCGCCCAACGCACTGTGTTCTCCCTTTCAGTTCCACCCATGTGCCACCCTCGGAATATCTTAGTAGGAAGCCTGGATAGCTTCACTGCACGCAGGAATTGTACAGTGGTATCGGAAAGGGTTCAAGGAGGCAACCGATTTGACAACGAATGCGAACAATCATCCAGAATATTGCGCCAGAAGGCACTAGCATAGCTTTACGTCCTTCGACAGCTAGTTGGATCTCGGTGAACAACAGAAAGTAAGTTAGTCAGCGTGTTCCCCTCAAACTGCTTAAGGCTTCAACATCGAGGACAACGCACCTTTCCGGCTTGCGGTGCTTTTCCGGTGGGCCAGGAATTCTGGGGTCACTTTACAGTCTCAGACACCATAGCACCTCCTAACACCAGGAAGCGTGAGAACGAAAGCATGAGGACGACTGTTCACATCGGAAGCCAGAAAAACGATGAATAATTTGCCTAAATTTGGCAGAACATCGAATAACTCCTCCTCACATAGCAGAGCAATTGTGAATAGGATTCACTCGGACTTTCTTCCTACATGTAGTCACTCTATGCTGTCTCACCCCTAGCGTGAATCGCAAACACCTCGCATCCCCAGGGAGATTCAAACTCATGACCTGTCGGACAGTACTGAAACCTGTAGTGCAGCTGAAATCGCGTGCCACCAAAGTGCTACAGACATTTCGTTCCTTGTGCGTATCTATCTATCTATCTACTGACAACTCCATCCGCTTCAAAAACCCAAGAATTCCTGTGTACTTACATTTATTGCGCTTTGTTCACACAGTAAGACATGACGCCCACTTGATTCGGTGAATCTGTACGAGCTCCTTTGGCTCTAGGTAAAGCTGAGTCGGCCATCTATTCAGGCATTTGGTCCCCTATGCTGAGAAGTCGAGACTAATCAAATCTTCTAACCAATAACTACGTTTGGGAGTTACCAACACGGCACACGCCCCCAGACCCCCACAGGTCGGCCTCGACCAAGTGAACTGCAATTTGATTGGACAGGGTTTAGCGCCACTCTTCCTTTAATCATGGGAGTCACCTCACACCAGCCAGTACCTCTAAGTACAAATTACTAAAGTCGCTAATCAATACTGGTGGCCGGGCGATTAGCACCTCAACTACTATCCTAGGGTTCGCCAGTTCCACTAACCCTGGAGTTTCGTTAAATGTCTACAATCGATGAATACCAGAAAGGCTGAAGCAGATGTACAATGTTTTTGTCCTTCCGGCATAGATTGGCAACACATGTAGTATGGAGTTTGGAATGAAAATAAGTTCATGGACTAACCACAATGAATTGTAGATTTCCAAAGAGATAACTGTGTGAATTTGTGAAATACACACACTTTCAAACTAACTTGGTCACAGAGAGAGACTCGAATGAATCCCAGATGAACCTCCCGTCCAAGTTTTTAAATATGATGCATAAAGTTCTTCTCGTGTTTTAGATGGCGCTATATGTGAGATAAAACATTCATTGAAAGTAACTTAGTTCAGAAATGAATGTAATTCACCCAATGAGTTCAGCTGTAGAAAGTGAGTTTTGTGGAAACTCATTGACTGTGCCTAATTGATGGGCTCCGAGATGGCTGAAACTGATTGTGGGTTCTCGAAGAGGTTTTCGCAGCCTTGTGTGTAGCGCATTTGGTTTTTGTGAATTTAAGCTTTGAGGACTGATAGCCGTATCCGTAAACGGGCTTACTCAATTCGGTTGTTAGCGTCCGCTCTTAAGTGTCATGCACGCTTTATTTCATTAGAAAGCACGTAAAGTTATTTTCAAAATGATCTACACTAGCCGAAGGGTCCGTATCGGACAATTATTTGTCAGAATCTTAGAAAGCATAGCTTGTAGGTCGAGTGTTCTTTAGAGATTCACTTAGCGTCAAAGTTAACGGGTGTAATTAAGCATCTTTTACAAGCTGATCTAGATAAACGCAGTGGTCACTCCACCTGCACATCATATATGGAAACTGGAAGCTGTCTGGTACGAAGGCACTGAAGTTGACATTTTCAAACAATCTTTTCAAAAAAAGTGACTCGATTTTCGTTGAACACATGTATTCGTGATAAAAGTTTATCAACTGATGGTGCAAAAATTCAACTGGTTTGATTTCCGTCGAAAGCTCCCCAAGATGGAACTGAGTAAACAGCGGGACATTAAGCAACTACACGAGAACTTACACCGCGTCGCTATTCTAACCACCACAGGAAGCAGGCGCATTTGGTATTTATAAAAAAGTTTATACCAAGAGCTGGTATGTATTTTTCCGAGCTCATTACCGTTATACTTCGGTTAATTGGTCTGGACATAATGATGCGAATGTAATCCCTTAATATCCGGACCTCCTCCGTCGTAGTACTGGCAAACTGTACGACCTACTCAGCTGAGTTTCAAGTTTCAGGCACCATTTAGCCTTTTGAATTTCAGTGTGAAGCGTCCTAAATCTGATTACTTTTCCTGAAAATAATACCCCTGTACATCATCCCCATTTCACCGGAATTCCTGGATTGGTTGGTAACAGAGGCAAATTATTGTGTGTCACAAGTAGCTGAAAAGTCTCCCACAATAAGACGGGGTTGTAGACCAGTGTTGCTACCAGCTCACTTGTCAAATGACAGTGTCGTATACATCAGCTGCGCCTGAGGCAATGATTGATGGCCGTTTTGCGGCTCAGCCTCTTATCATTTGATGTTTTTTCTTAGATAAGTCTGACCAAAGCCTTGGAAATTTTGAACTACTTGTCTGAGTCTTCGAAGATATGTTACATTGACGTGCTTGTCAGAAAGAAATGAAGCAACCAGAAACGCTGGAGCGCATCGAGAAATCTCCATCCCAGCTAATTTAGAGACCGAATGAGATGTGTTATGCACCTTCGAAGAGCGTTTCTGGCATCGCATTATTTCCCTAACCATAGCGAACTGGTAAATAATCGAAAGCCTCATATACTAAACGGCGTGTCTCCAAAGTCGTGACAATTTGTCTTACGAGAAAACTGAGATGAGACTGGAAATGTAGAGAGTTGAGAAGGGAGAAATCTTGCTAGGTAAGGAGCTGCCACTGAAGTTGTTCCACTGAAATGTGCCCAACATTCGAAAAACCTTGGTCATAGTAGAGCGTTCAGAGCATGTGGAATATTTTTGTTTAGCTTTATATGCTAAATGATGATATGCAAAATGATGTTTTAGTGTTTGATCAGCTCCATGGTCATCCAATGAGTAATAAAAACCAACTCTGAGGGACTGGAACAGTCTCCTTGTGAATGGACGTTCTACAAAACTGACTGGGGAAGTTTGTTGAGGATTTTCTTGGAGGGGCAAGTCTTCTATCTGGAGTCAACCAGGAAAAATTACTGTCTACATAAGAGACCGTGTGTTAAATATAGGAGCGAACTTCTTTGAGATGGCGTAGTGGTCAAACAATATGTTGAACCTACACCATGTGTTAGACGTGGGAAAAGACTTTGAGATCTCATAGAAAAGCGTTCAACGTGACGCAGTGAGCGTGACACTTCACATTAGTGTGGAATAGAACATTGGGAAAGGGATTTTCAAATCGTGGCGCGGGAGGTCAGGGAGATACAAGAATCTGCGATCACACATGAAGCCGTTAGAAACCAGTGAAGATTCCCATCCAACGTTGTGGTGACTGTGGATATATCTCTGAAGGGAGTCAAATGGCAGTGTGACTCTAGGAGATGGTTGATAAGCGAATACGGATCTAAGGAAATCACTCATTGTGGCAGAAGAGTGGAATGTCTAAAAGGAACACTGGAAATGTTGAGCTCGAAAACATGTGAATTTTCCTGTCATACCCCAGGATTCATTTGGATTAATTTTTCATTGAGCAAGCAGATTAGACGCAACTTCCGCTCATTAATCTGTTACTTTATAAAAAATCTGAGTTTTCCCTTACACTATGTAATTTTCTAGCGTTACGAAATATCTTAATAGTATGCTGAATTGAGAGAACGCGGTTGACTGGCACTGGCTTATAGTAGCTCACTCATACTTGGTGTTATCTGTCTTCAAGTAAAAGTTATATTTTCTAAACAGACGATCCTTTTCCGTTGGCATCCATTTGCAAGCCACAATCGATTTTCCAAATCGATTTGCGTAAAGAATCGTTAACATAACCAACTTAGTTTACAGACACACCCAAAGCGGAAATGCAGGAAACCTACAACACGAACGATTTTTATGTTGTGTGGTGTTCTTGAAACATGGAACGCTGCTGTATTGATCGCAAGTGCGATTTGTGCTTCTTTTTTTGCTGCGTGATATTGTAGGTTAGCGTTCTCTGTGATTTATACCACCGCAATGGTAACTAATAAGTGTAGCATCTTAGAACACCCTTCCACCCCTGAGTTGAACGAAAAGTTAGAAAACTGGTATGTTGTACCATTTGACACCAAGTTGAACGAAACCATGATGTCACGTGACTTACCTTGAAGCCAAATTCATTCTGAACCCTCTGTTACCAAATTTAGTATTTGCCTGTCCTCATGAACGTGTTATAGGTAACCCATTGCGTCTTGGCTGCTTCATGTGACTTATAGCATACTGTAAATGTTTGTGACATGATCGATGGACACGAAGTTTTTCCACATAATGCAGGTAAGTACAGGTTCGAAACGGCTCTACTCCCGTTTCAAGTCGCAGTGAAATAGTCCAGTTATCTGCAACTACTACGTCCACAAATTTCCTTTTTGAGATTATACCCTGAATATCAAGCAGCTAAATCCTGCTACATCTGCCTAAGGAGCAGCAATAAAAAAGAATCATAATTCTACGAGTGGCAACTTATTCTTTATATCAATTATTTCTGTTTTTATGAGGAATAATGCGCAGGAAGACCAGGTCCTACAACTTCTTCAGCAGTCGCTGATGAGGGTCTATTCTTTATCTTTTAAAGTTCTGTGTCCGTGTCAGTCGGGTATTTTCACCGAAACCATTTTTGGATAAGTGCACTTTGATTCAATAGGGGTTACTGATGCTAGTGCATGTGGACACTAGAGTGCTACGGTAGATCATTTGCCGCAGGATTTTACCCTAAAAATTCGTTTGAGACGATTCCACACTCTGGAAAGAACATAATGAAGCTTATGTCCGAAGAAGCAGCTTAGTATGATACAGAAAACCGTTGACTATGGTTTTTCATTGAAAAGCAAGTGCGTATCGAATGTATAGAAACACAACCCGGAAAGCTTTCCACCGAGAGCCGTAGCAAAAAGACTATTCCTCGTGGAAGCTGATTCACAAATTTCGAGTCATGTGATTGTGAAAACGGAATTCACGCATACTTGTGCAAGGCTGATTCAGTCCTCTGCCTTAACACGACTCGTTGTGTGCAACAGGTCGAGCAGTCTACCAAATAGCCTGATCGATCAGTACTCAGATTTATTGATCCCCAGTTTTGATGATTCAGCCGACATTCTTTCGTTGTTTGGATGGTGTGCGGGACGCAGGTAGGCTCAGCTGCCATAGCTACGCTGGCTCCTGTACACAAAATGAACAAGGTTTACTTTAATTGTGACGAGAATCTATTTCTCGTTACCAAATGTCATCTTGTGTGTTCTGCGTGAGTAGATTCTAAACTAAGGGTTTTCCAAAGGGTTCTGTTGAGTTTAGCGGCTGTGTGTAAATAAGGAAGTTGGTTAAAAGATAGCTAAAGTTGAGGTGAACTTATTTGTTATGTTGACCTCCTGTCTGAACGGAACTCACAAATATTCCCTTGATTTATTCCTGAGATAAATGCTTCCTTGCGTCACAATTACAGCTTCTCATAGAAACAGAGGCAGGGTGTTGGGTCAGAGGCTTTCTTATGACGCATGCGTTAAGAGAAGAATGATTAGCCACATTTGCATGCTTGCTACGATCATGCAGCTTTGTTCCACTTAACTAAAGTGCATTCTTCATGTATAGGCTTACCAAACAACTCATAAGATTGTTGAAAACCTTTCGACAGTCCACGACCGGTTTCACCCTTCTTGGGGCTCATCAGGCAGGCGCGGTCTTTGTGTTTCCCTTCACGTAAACTTATGTTGTAATTGAACCCAAATTGCACGAAATTAGTAGCTCATTCAGCTTCTGGCAAACATCAAAACAAATTGATATGCAAATGAGCGTATTTCGCTGCATTCTCTATTCTGTTCCCATAATACTCGAGTTCAGGGAGAACTGTCGTCTAGCTCTCATGTCACTAAATGAATGCATCAGCTGTGAACGGCCTTGTCACATTGCTTCTCCTAACACACTGGTTGTTACTCAGTCACTGATTTTAAATAAATCAATTACTTGTATATTAGCGCTGTTATGTCCTACACGTTATATACAGTGCAAAGGCTGTCTCAGAATATGTTTTTGGTCGATATTCCAAACGTTAAGATAGTTTCTTTTATCATTATTAGAGTATAAATGGAACCCGGTCACCTGAAACTAAGTTTTGAGAACTTGTCCGGTGACAGTTTATGATATATTCCATCAACGTCAATTGAAATATTTCACTACTTGGTTAGCAGGCTCGTCTGAATATCTCAGAAGCCGTATAGTATGTAATACCTTCTGAGGGATGATGAAATAATCAATCCCAAAGAGAGATACTAGTTAAGTAGGAGAATATCAAATGTCAAGTGCTGATACATTCTTTGGTTAAGGAGTACTGATGTTGACACAGTGGGTCTATATCGTAGACTACCACGAGTCAGCTATCTAGGGGAAATAGTGTGGCTTACCATACAACTTTTGAGCAGAGCTTCAGGTACAAGTGATATGTGCTTGTGATATGCCACTGCGAAAGAAAATCTATGTATTTTGTTAGATGTTCTTAACCGTGTTTACAAAGTGGGGCGAGATGGCCCGAATGGTTAGAGCGCGAACTTACTGACCGGAAGGTCTGTGGTTCGAACCCAACCTCCGCCTTTCGACTGCCCTTGTCTAGGCTTGGGCAACCTGACAGTATCCCAGCCCTCGTGCAACCTTCAGGTGGCATGGCAGTTAGGCACCGGAAGGGTGCTACAGCTGAACGATGTTTACAAGGTGAACAAGACAATTCCAATGCTAAGATTGTCATTGGTGTTGAAAAGGTCATATTAGCATATAATATTACACAGATTATCAGGCCAAAAAAACGCAGATTAAGTTAGACCAATTCAAACAGCCATTTATAGTTTGAATAACACATTGAGAACACAGAGTGGTGGCGCGTTGTCCAAACCGTTGAAAGCCTGTCTTGCCTAGAAAGTCTCCGACCCATTCTCCTGGATAATCAGATTCTCTTGGAATTTCAGCGATATGTTGGAAAGCTCAGCATAACTTTCATTTGCATACAACTCAGTTCTTGAATTGGGAACACTTAGTAAGTGTCAGATAAGGACGAAATAATAGCTGAAGTTCACCTATATGTCACATTCAACTCAAATACTTGGCCAACCAAGATGCTGAAAGTTTACTGGGCACCTCTATGGTAGGTTGTTACCCATGCCATGTCAGCTGAACCGATAATTGGTAGCCAAGAGGCCTTGTTGGGTTTGCTCACCTAGTTAGCCGTTCTCCCAAGACTGACCTAGATGAGCTTGGATCTGCGGGCTTCCAGTGATTTTGTTCCGGCAGTTGTAGGATACAATCAGAAGCTGTGTGCATGCTAGGCACTAATGACAAAATAGGGGGTGGGAATGTAACCAAATGGTAAGCGAAAATTGGTTGTACAGATTGTTCAGGGTAGGCTTTCTCTGACGTGGTCCATAAATTAAGAGTCAGTACTCGACTTGGTGGACCATTGTACAAAGTACGAAGGGCATATTGTGTTGCATTTACATTCTCCGTTGTTATTTACACGCGGTTGATAACCACCATATGTGATGTCAATTTGCGCATCGGTTGTTTATTCACTTCAGTGGTGTAACGTGTAACCTATGGTAGGTAACGTGCTTATAATGAAGTGAGACAATACATTAGTTGCAAGCGTGCGAAATACAACTGACGTGCAACCTCACAATCTGACAACGTTACCGTTCCTTGAAGTTGTCAAACTAACAATAATAACTTGTTTAAATATATAAAAGACACTTACCTTATTTAGATTTTCGTGAGTGCGTTAACTGACTCTTTGCTGTCGCTAGCTAGGTGGTACATTTTGTGCACGACAGTGAAGTATCGGTATTGAACACTGATGATGATGATGTATCTATTGCAGTGACATGTGATAACCAGCTTTAACGCAACCACACATCGTTGTGTTTATAGTGAACATGTATGAAGATTTTTGTTCAGGGTTACATCGGTGAGTCGCATACTACGCCAACCAAGCAGACACCACAATTCTCCTCATAACAGTCTCTAAATCAGACGTTCGAGCGCCAGTTTTCGATTATCTCCCCAGTTGAATTCCAGCCAATAACCTAAAATTTTTATTCCAACAATGACAGGATAATTGTTGCATTAACATAGTCCTGTTTTCTCCAAACTAATAGCCTGGAAGCCTATGGAAATTTGTCTGAGGATACTTCTTTCATTTGTTGTTTATCCTCACTTAGCAAAAACTTTAGCTAAGCATTTGCCGTTCCGTTGTAGGAAGGTTAGGAGGGATACGTTTAGAGACGAAAAGAACTGTTCTATCGTCGAGGACATCTTATTATCACACTGATAAGTAACTTCATAACCTAACAGTGCCAGAAGAATGAACTGTGATTTGTAGCGTCACCGTCAGTAGACCTGCACCAGTGCTGATATTTGCATTAGTTTCAGGTGTTTTCGGGAATTGTTCCCACATTCTCGCCTCTCGGGCTATTCGACTGAGTTTGTGAACATTGTCACTGTCTTAAACACGCGCACATTGCTATTGTGAACATTGATGAGTGAGGTTCATATTCAGTAATCAAATAACTTTGTTCCGGTTTGCGTTATATCCGTCATGACCTGTTTCAGACAGCACGTGTTTCAGGTTTTCCTCTGCCTAGGTGAGCTAGCCGGTAAACATTGTGATTTGATTGAAATACACTCATTTGCATACCATTTGGTTTTGTCGGAAGACTTGCCTCTAACCCAGCTGAATCTCTTGTTTATGATGTTTTTAAATAACTGAATATGGTAGACCAGGTCGTCTCTTGTCGCCAGTTTGGATGACTCGTGCTTTACTCAAGTAGAAATAAGACTGAAACGAAAAGAGTTCTTAGACTACCCAATTTAGTTTGGAAGAGCTGAAAGTATTATCACTGTATTAAATAACTGTAATGATCATGACAATGACCTGATATCCATGATGCGTTCCTTCTTCTGTGTTAGCAGCCACACTGCCGAATTTTTTACGAGGGCTATATTGATTCTCCCGGAAATTCCCATTTATAATAAGAGCACAGATGGGACTGCTGCTAAAGCTAAAATAATGGATATTGATTCCTTGAGGTAATTGGAATGATCCAATGTTTCATTATCTTGGATTGCTGCAAACTCGTGTGAGGTATTCGTGGTCGCCGACATACTGTTGTCCCTATTCCCCTCCTCCCTTGGATACTGGTTTCCTTGGTGATTATCCGAAAGATGGTTAAACAGCTGCTGCTCTCACTGGACGCTAGCGGATGTGCGGATGTTCAATTCCCATTTTTGATGTACGCCGCAGTTAAACATGAGTACCAGTTTTACGTATCCATGCAACTGAATGCCGTTGGTCAGCAAAACACTTTGGCCTAGTATTTTTCGGCCAGTAGGCACATGACCAAGGTCACTCTCCGAGGAAGTATCGAAGATATTTTCACTTTGCATTTTAGTCTTTGTTTACTCGTGTCCCCGGACCCGACTATGGCGCAGTTTACCCACAATTCGACGTAAGGCATTCACTTTGAAATGTCAGGCGTTGCTACTCGACATGCACCTGCTGGCCGCAATCCCTTCTGGTAATTCGGCAAGTGTACTGATCTGTCACCGGATTTCCTAGAGAAGACCAAGTAATAAGCGCTACTTACTACAGTTCGCTATTACCGATCGTATGTTGGTATTTATGCTATACTTGAAATCACGTATTTTAGAACCGCACACATTGTTCTATCCACTTGATAGTACCGACGTTCCAGACGTTCAATATTCCGAGTACTGACTTTATACCGGTTTTTCTAACATGATGTCTACTTCGGTTATAACGAAATCCGGCTCTGGAAAATTCGTTAAACTACCTCGGACACTATAACCTATATTTTAATTTTCCACTTAACGCAAGGATGCCTGAACATGCCTGAAATTATGTATGGTGCGCCGGTACTGATGGTAGAATCACGTTTAGAAGACGAGTGCGTGCTAATTAACAGAACAACAACTCTCTACCAATACCACCATCAATATCATCCTCTTAGCGGCCATCAGACCCTTACTACTACTTCAGCGTTTGATACTCTGTTTAGCGACGCTCACGCCCTCCAGTTCCTACGAAGATCTCGCTAGGATTGCATCGGGATGTGGCGT
The DNA here is from genome assembly GCF_000715545.1 of Opisthorchis viverrini. Lineage (NCBI taxonomy): Eukaryota > Metazoa > Platyhelminthes > Trematoda > Opisthorchiida > Opisthorchiidae > Opisthorchis > Opisthorchis viverrini. Next base: position 1,847,810 of record NW_008751703.1, on the reverse strand, counting down.
CTCAGTCATAGATGCTAACTTCGGCAAACTGTATTCCAAGCACTCAGGTTTCGAAATTTCATCAAGGTGACTGTATGTCATAACTTTTCTACTTTATTCCTGTTCTCCACGGTTGGTGTTTTTGTGAGAAAATTTCCTTGGGAGTGTATTCAATGCAAATACATGCAAATCTGATATTTTTTATATTGATCAGCACAAAATGAGCAGAAAATTTGGATCTTCTGTAAGCACGCACGGTAATTTACGCAGTTGGAACAATCCAGCGACGATTTTACAAACCGATCCTCTGTAATTTACATAGCCATACCTTTTAGATTTGCGTACGATTACTTTCGTACATACACTGCAGTCTTGGCTACTGAACGCGCGGATTGAAGTGGTGTTGTATGATTTAGCTTGCTTATTAGCTTTACTCTGGGAAATCATATGTCTAAACAACAACCACTTATGCGGGGATACCCAAGACTCTGCTGGAAATTAGTAAGATTGGATTCATTCTCGACAAAAAATGATGGGATTACTGGGGTATTACACAAACAACAAGTCCATTCATCCAATTCAGCAAATGATTTGTTGCACTCTCTGATTGTTCGTTACACTGTTAATTATAGATTACGTCATTATCTGCACTACTTGTCCAGAATAGTCGAGAACATCGTCATACAAACTGTCCAATTTTAGGGCTACAGATGTTTTCTCTAATGTACTGTCTACTGTGCAAAACACGCAAACCGTCAGCAAGGTTCTTTCAAGTTCATATGTAGATTGTTTTCAATACAAACGTCTCATATCTTTTGAGGAATAATTCATCTGCAATTACACACAAATCAGTGAGTATATAAATTCTTCTCATGGCTCTATACTAGTGGTTCTCAGTCAGGGGAAGCCACCCTAGATTCAGAAGAATTGCAAAAGTTCTTCTAGAGCTTAATGGTTCCCGGAACGGTGATTCCCACAAACGAAATACTGGTCTTCGCCCAGATTCAGTTAAGTTTTGAACCAATTTGGACCCTAACTGTCTAATTGTTCCATTTTCATTCTACAACTTGTAGGCTACATGTTACCAGGTCGTGTGCGCTAGCGATGTATGACGTGATACACTACACGTGACGGCTATCTGTAAAATTCGACAAGCGCAAAATGACAGGAAACTGGTTGCGCTTTGTATGTGTTGTATGTGTACTAACATCGTAGCACGTGATTCCGCTGGGCTGCTTCTAATGTCACACCTTGAGAGGCCCAAACAGTCTCTTGGGCCCAGGCATTTTCGTGGCCCAATTGCACATATATGTACAATAGGTTGGAAAGGTTTCATGAGTTTTCCGTTTTCGTCGCCATATCACTAATCTTAACAGAATGATTGGAGAAGGAGGTCCAACCTGGCGTCCTGGAAGTAAAGATATACAACCCGACAGCTTAGTATGCAATATGGGTTATTCATGCTGGATAGTGCCAGTTTCACTACCCGATCAACAACCCATACGTCAGGCATTCTCCCCCAATGATTTTACTTACTGCTTGTGTCCTCGTTGAGTTTGGAGGAGTTCTTCGTATCTACACCATCCACGGTTTACCCCACCTTCCGTTTTAATGGAAGTTAATCTGTTAGTTACGAAACTGTTGCGGGAAATAAATTGCATCTTCTTCGTGATGTGGGCGATTTTAATGCCGTTAAAGTATAGACTGTAGCGAGAATCTTTACATCTACTGAAAGCCACCCAGAAAACCGTAAGGCTGTTTGAACATCATCAACATCAAAGTCTGCTGTAAATGGTATGTGGGTGGTTCAGACGTCCTGCCGTCCGCATTAATGGTTAAATTTATTCACGCCTCCTCCACATTCAGGGTAAAAATAAGTTTCAAAAAGAGTAAGCGAAAACAATCTAGCTATTGTTTTTTGTGTGTGCCGAAAAATAAAGGGAACGTTTCGTATTTGACACAAAAGCGTCATCAGGCCAAGTGGGTCGGTCACCAATTTGGTCGTCTTAGGGTAAACAGAGAACCAATCAGTAAAACCACTTCACATCTGCACAGTAGATCAGTGCTGTGTGCCAATTAAAGGTACTTGTCGGCCATTTACGTCATTTCAAACCTTCATAACTCGTTGGGGTCTTCTAAAATCAGGGCCATCTGAACTGTATTAAACTCTTGAATGGCTAATCTGCAACAGCACTGATATGGTGAAATTTGTGCAAATACTGGGTTTTGAAATTGATGCGATACAAAGCTTCATATAATGGGTTTGTTCAGATGCCTTTTCGGGTTGTATATCGAACCCGATACACGCTACTGATGCGCCATACCAAAGGAGAGAAGGAGACTAAATTAAGAGATCGCTTCCGTCCAGATTGCAAAGCCTTTGCTTCTGTCATATGCTGCATCACTATTCATTCTAATCTAACCGATGACACAGGTTTCAGTGCCTCTTAGTTATAAAACTTCTAGGTCTTCCAGACGAATAACTAGCGAGTTCATCGAAAGACTCGAGTACTCCCAAGCTGCTGGCTAAAATACGCGACGTGTTGGTTAGTGATTGGTGAGTGGCCGTTGTTTGGTGAACGCACAGTGAAATTTTGGTCCAATGAATCGCCAGTGAAAAACGAACTTGGTACCAAAACCGGAGTAATCTCATTTAAATGAGTCATCCAATGAAGTGGTGAGAATTCACTGTGGACATCAATTCGTCGGGTCTAGTGTTGGCTTACCCAAAGTATTTATTGATTTCGAAACAAACGATAATGGTTAAGATGTATGTCATTCAGTAGCTCAGCTGTGGTTGCACATAAACAAAACACCTCGATCGTTCTGGTGTTTCGTAAGCCTTTCCACCAAGTTTCCCACAACTACGAACCACATAGTGAAACCAAAAAGTTCGTGGTGTCACTGTATACGGAAATATGAGGAACGCATACACTATTGGATTTTGTTGTCGGAAACGTTCGGTCACTTTATGCCTAAGCTGCGGTGGGTACCATTCTACCTGCTTTTTGCATAATTTATGTAGTGGGAGTTTTGGTGGTTTAGGGTTTCATACCATGCTTAGCCAGCAATGTTCTGATAGAAGGGCTGTTAAGCGTTGCCGAAGTTGTTACAAATGTTACTTTCTGTATAAAAGACGTATTTCTTCCTCATCTTTACAGAATCAGCAAACCAAACAAGCCTTACTATTTATGAGACATTTTGGCAGTGAGAAGTTGTGTGGAAGTTAAAGTTTAATCACTAATCACAAAGTTGCTTGCCAATTTTCCAGAAACGTATTTTAGGCTAAGTATAAAATGTTCATTTATCTCTGTAGAATAACATTTGCTTCACTTAATAGGGTTTAGCAATAGAATGGTTTAGCGCTTTTCCTGGAGCATGAATATCACCAAGGTGTTTAGTCCTTGGTACTAAGACTGCTCAAACATTCTAAAAGCACAAAAGAAAAGACTGCTCAAACATTCTAAAAGCACAAAGGAAGCTACGCACTACCGTACAAGGTTATGCGAGTACAACGGAGGTGAAAATAGGAAAAGTAGTCCATGATTTGATAAAGGCAAGTTCACAAGGACTTGCGCTCTGTACCAAGGTGTAGTCAGGACCATAAGTTGGCATCTATCTTATCAGTTTCTTGTATGCGAAACAGACAAGCTGTAGCAAGGGCATTAGCTAAAAGCACTCATTTGCATACCAATTTGGCTTTGACGGGAGACTCAACTGGAACCCAGCTGAGTCTGTTGCTCATGATCCCCAAGGAGGATGCAATCGATCGCGAGCTACCGAAGAGTTTTAAGAAAACTTAGGAGAAATGCATTACATCTATGCAGTGTATTGCGCTATCTCAAATATCGTACCAACAGAAACACGAGAGAGACGCATTTGTGCAGCATACTCAGTTGCTTGAAATATCATGAGCGAGAATTTCAGCTGGGTTTCAGGTGAGTCTCGCGTCAAAACCACATGGGTATGCAAACGAGTGTAGTTCTCTAATTTCGTGCAATTCGGGTTCAAGTAGAACATAAGGTTGTCTGAAAAGAAACTTGGGGACTGCACCTACCGGATAAATCAGTTGTTGGCTACCGGAGAGTTTTCAGCAACCTTTTGAGTAGTGCATTAGGCCTATAAATGTACTAGCTGTCCTAATACCTTAGTGCTTTCCTTCGTTCACACTAAGCGGACAATCACACACACGGTACTGATTTGATATGCAGCTCCTAAAATCTTCAGCAAATCGGAACATCGCGTGTAGGTCGTTACTCACTGATGGGTGCGTAGAGATAGGTTAGAGATTTGAGTTGACGTCCTAAGGCTTAGTTTGTTCAACTTTCTGAAAATTTACAGCTGTCTTGTCGTGCTCGCAAAAAGTCTACTTGTAAGTCACAGTTCTTCAGCTACACTAGACAAGTCCGATACGGGGGACTAGCCCTGAAACTAGCCAATAATAAACTACCTACCTACGTACCTAACATCACATTTAAAAAAAGTAACTTTGTTGCGTATCGATATGATCTTTTCCGCACCACTGAAGTGAATTAGGCAAATGAGTTTGAATGCTTTCTAGTCCTATTCGTGGAACTAATGAAAGGGCTTATCAGGATGCAGTAAAATTTAGCATGATTCAAAACAGGTTGTGAACTACAGAGCTAGATTGTCCAGTTGTCAGGTGGCTCGCTCCTCCTTGGATGGTTAGGTATCGTCTCCCGTAGGGTTTCAAAGACATGCGAGGAGAATACAAGAAAGGAAAGGCACAGAGATAAAACGGACTCCATTAAGACATACTTTGTCTTCATTTTAAGCCGGTGTTTTACAGCGCGTTTAGTGTAAACATTTTCCAAACCAAAGAAGCTGTGAATAGGCTTGAGAAACAAGCCCCTAGGCGTTCTAACTTTATAAGTGTGTTTATATCCATATATAGGTTAACAGAATTACGAGTAGGCACTTACAAAACACTTAAAGCTTAAACGTATTCTACATTTTCATTGAGAAGATTAACAGTCAGCTTTTTGATGCTACGAGCGATGCGGGCTTCCGAGCGTTGCTGCCGTCTCTGCACTGCTTACATTAACTCTATTGTTAACGGCACGACCACTGCCGAGTCATGCAAGTCCATTCCAGAATTGAACTTCCTCAGCTGACAACTTAAAGTGAAAGGAAACGTTATTATTTTGAAGACATAAAGAGGAGGTTGATACAAGTGATGCATTCCGTCATCCTGTTCCTAGTCGAGATGTTGTCGAGAGCCAGTTGACGAAAGATCAATTGCATGTTAGCCGGATGCTTTTGTCGAGGGTTAATTCGACAGCCTACTCAAAGAAAACATGAGTGAATCACAATGAACAACAAAATAGGAAGCAAATAACCGATACTAACAATAGGACATGGAAGAGCATTTGTATGTCACCTCATCAATTCAGTCTTGATTAGGGAAATTCTTCCTGAAGTATCTGCAGAGGGATTAATCTCAGTCTATAGTCAAACCGACCGCAATCGCGATTGTGCTTTATAAGCGTGGTGAAACCATAGGGGTGAACACATGGCGTTAACTAAGTTTGTTTCCATTCCTCAACTCAGAAAGGTGCATTGATTGTGCATAGCGTTTCTACGCAGATAGAGCTCTTTGAAACGTTTGTGACAACCGAGTAGATTGATTTGGATTTCATGCTGAGAAGCGTGGTGAGTTTCGTTGGGTTACACATAACACCAAATCTCGGGTAACGAGTTAATTCGCGTATAAAATCCAGTATAAAATTTTCGGTTACGTCTCTGAAATTCCATTCTTAACAAAAGGGCCTAAAATCTTGCAATTGTTTCCAGGAAAGAACATGAACGAAAACACCATAGAGAGATATCAAAATGTGAACGATTCTGGGCCATCCGAGCAAACATTTGACACACTGACCAGGTGTAGCTAATATAGAGAATCTGATCCCAGCTGCAGGTGGGGAACTGCAAAGGGTTATCTGCCAAACATGCTGAGTATTTCTCT
>NW_008751703.1:1801003-1841766 GCF_000715545.1 Opisthorchis viverrini | reverse complement strand
AGCTATATTCATTACAATCCCCGCCCCCCCCCCCGCAAGAGAGTTTCCTGTGTTTGTGTTGATAGAGCATATTCGCCCTTTTCCGAAATTATCCGCATAGAGACAAGGTACCTCGTTTAAGAAATCGCTATAAAGAAGAGTGCCTCCGGTTTAAATAATTCATAGACAAGCACAATTTCTAATGGTTCGAGGAGTGAGATACTTGGCAGACAGTTGGTCGTGAAAGTTAACTTTGCACACACCAATGGGTGCGAATGTATCCACGTCCAGCTGAACCTTAGGTATGTTGAGAGATGTTGGCTCCATCTATTGGCAAGAGCTGACCAACTCCAGTCCCTGTCTGTTCAACAGTGTTAAATCACGGTATCGTCTCAGTGAGTTCTGCACTAGTAAGTGTCTGTGCACATTCATATAGATTGAGTTGCTAGGTTAGCTTCCCAACTGAACCCTGCGCCTCTAGCAGTATGTGTGTGTGCTTCATTCTCACTTTTAATACCGGCTTGATGACCGCCATACCTTAAACGAGTCAGAAGTTTCCTATCCTTGTAAGCGAAGCCAGTAGTGACGGAATAAAAAAACAATGGACAAGCAATCGTCAGTAAACTCCGAAATCAGTGAACCCATGTGTGTTACTATAGCTAAAGCAAGGAGCATGTAGGTTAGTAGCCGTACTCAGAAGTAAAAAAGCGGAACAGTCGTATCTGAGTATATCAGTGCCGAAGTTTAAGAGTGGCTTGCGAAAACGAGCTAATGAAACGTGCCATGACATGGTCCGCGTTGCGAGAAAACGCATTGAAATTTGCAGCCCACGGTAGGTGAGCAGAAGTGCAGGAGTTCTATGAACTTTGTAAGCGCTTTTGCGTGATTTTGCTTGCTTTCGACTGAGAAAATTCTGTCTCGAGAGAAACGGTAGCCGAATAGCTAAGACATTTTCAGCAGCCATTATTTGAAGGCTACGGAACAAGATGCCATACGGGTGATTACTTTTGAGCTAACTACACAAAGAAACTTGTTCGTACGTGGGGATGAAAAAAACAAAAGATCGACCGACGGTAATTTCGGCGTGCAACGCTGCTGGAGAGTACTTAATTCTGGTGGTGGTGATGAAGGCGAACGACAATGGTGGTTGATAAAAATATAAAGTGAACCGGAATGTATGGGCTTGGTTTCATTAAATGAAACTTTGTACGAAAAACGAAAGGGAAAGTACTGTCATTTCGTTGGTAATTTCATGGCTCGCTTGAGATTAAGATTGGGTCATATCAGCCCACAACCCCCACCCACAAATGCCACACCAAACTAAAAATCACTTGAGGAAAACACCAAACAGTTCATGAAATTGGTCCGAAGGGAGTGGTTTGGAGGTACCTAACGGAAACAACCATATAAATATACGGATTTGTCTCTCCAACTAAGCCATCCTCATCTGCGAAGACTGGACTGACCGCGTAATTGCAATATCACTGAATCAGCCTGTTTTCATTACAGTTCTGGTGTGTGGAACTCGCCTCATTAACGTGCGTTGACCGGAAATCAGTGCAAATCATGGTCATACCTTGCTTCTACGTAGTGACTTAAGGTACATTCACCAGGTACAACCAAATTTAGAATGGTAAAGTGAGGAAGAGGTTGGGAATTCGTCCTTCCCATCTGGACAGTGTGAGTGAGAAAAGACCCATGTTTGCGTCGTGGTGGAAGTAGGCGATAACATCGTTGGAATTACGGCGTGAGAATTATCTTATCCTGTCTGAAGTAGGACATGAATTTCGAATGTATTCCCTTTCGATAGCTGACTAAATTGCGCATTTGATCCACGATTAGACCAGATTTACGCAGTTGAGTGGCGGGCACACATGCAATGTTAAAAAAACGTATGATTCTAGGGTCCCACAAGCCAACTCGGCTTGTTACTGGTTTTTGGATCGTTTAGGTCCGTTTCACAGTGCAACTGTTGTTCAACCTAAGTGAAAATTCATCGAATTCTAAAAATGGTAAACAATAATTGTGGAGATGGTAAAACAGTTTCCACACCCGAACAAACAAGGAGACATGCACCAGCAAAGGACAGGTTCACAGTCCAAATGTGCCAACCTACGTACACCAACATACTTTACATAAGCCTGTCTGAAAAACTTCATTTATCAAACAACAGCTGCACGTACAAGCCATGATTTGTCTAGTCTTGGGAACTGAACTGAACGTATGTGCCCGAATGCTAAACAATTTACCAAACCGGAAATTTTGATCATTTTCCTGCTAGTATTCTTAGGACTGCCCCACATCTGATATATAGTGTTTCCAGACCCACTCACTCAAACTGATCAAGCATTCAGGCTGATTGCAGTCGCATGCTGTTGAAATGCCTGTATCCCTGGGTTAGTAGTAAGCTTTTGGCACTAATTCCCATAGCAAGAACGACGGGGTACAACGAGTATGACGCCTATTAGGCGTATGACGGACGGGGAGAACTAATAAACAATTTTCTTGGTCCTAAAATATCAGGAAAGAGGGCAAGTTGAGGAGTGCAGAGGTTACAGCCGACTCGTTGTTATGGAGGATATCTTATATTTGGGCTCCTAGGTTGCACGAAATTTGATAAAATGTATGACCAGAGAGCTCAGTGTCTATCGACATAGCCTAAGAGCGCGAGTATTGACCGTTAAGGAAAAAAGGTGCACTTTTCGTGTTGATCTGAATAATGAGTAGGTATGGCAGAAAAACAAGCAGACGGGTAAGCAGTGTTATAGGAACAATACATTGCAGATGACAGCAATATATCATAAATGGATATTTGAGCACAGCGTGTATTAGTGCAAATTATCGGTTTGCTGCTTTGTTACGACTGAATCTTGGGTAGAAACGTTCGGTGGGACCTCTTTGTAAAATGGTGAAATTACGCAAAGTGTATTGTTTGGTCTCTTAGGCTGAGCGCAATAAACTATATTTAAGAGTACACTATCTTCTAGGTTGGTAAGGTTTCAGATGCGTCTGGATGAAGAGACCATTGCATGTAAGAGACCATATATCGATCTGATCTACTTTCAAACAGGTTGCCGACCTCCACAAGCACGCCATTAGATGAGTAGTCTAGCTGCATTTCTGGCAAAAGTGTATATCACTTCCCCACAAACTGGACCAGAAGAAACAACTTTGTGAAATTCAACTTGTGCCTTGTGATCAGTTCACTTTCACGCGTTGAAATTGACTCTCCACTCACTGCACAACAGTATTGTTAAATCGACGTGGACAATAGACCAAAGCCACACATAAGTTCAAAAATAGAAGACAGGGACTGGCGAACATCAGCGTAGTTTGTGACCGGCCAGTGTGGTATCTGATTTTCCGTACCCGCAAAGTTGATTTATCGCCAACTTTTCTTCTGAGAATTAATGGGCCAAGTAGCGTGTTTATGTTCAACCCGGACAAGAGAATTTTGATTACTAGTCAATCTATATCGAAACCAGGGACTTACACCGGAGTGACAAGTGGTCGAACTTGATTAGGTGAATATCTTTTGCATTATATTCCAGCCCAACCTGCTAATTCTCGTTTTCAAAAGTTCAAGATAGAATTCATTTATGGGGCGCCCGTGACATATATATGAAGTTCACTTGCCCAAAAGTGACACGTCCTCTCACAACAGAACAATTGAGGAAAGAGCCTCCATTGCGGGTCATGGAGACATAATGAAAACAAGTTATTCTGTAGATAATGAAAACAGTTCATGGCAGGTACTGACGCAAGGTTATTTGTTACTGTATTGGGAACTGGTGTGGCCTGTTTGACTTCTATGTTCTGCTCATCTTGTTAACCCCATATGACTTCAAGCGAGTTAATTTTGAGTGTGACCTGTGAATACGGATCATCGCCCAACCGAATTTGCGTAGTTGGTATCAGTAAAAACTTTTTTCAAGATCAGGTACCCCGGTTGTTTTCATTTTTTTAAGTCCCTCGTATATGTAAAAGTTTTACAGGATGTGGAACCCGTGCCTGTATTCATAAGGGGGGGGGGAGAATATAGCATCGTTTACCATGTCTGGTAATGAGTAACTTCGTCTTGTATTGGCGTATGTTAATGGTTATCCTACCGCATTAATCGTTATAGTGCAATGTGAGATATACGCCATTCGCCAAACAAATCCGCTGAAGATGTTTTGGTACGTGGTACTTCGACTGTGCCTACGGTGCTGCGGTACTGTTTTTGTGCAGAAGTAATGCATATGCTGGTGTTCGTTTTGTCGAATCACGTTTGGTAGGTTGGCTTGTTGGACCGTACCTGCTGGAACATGTCTCCAACCACAACTGGTGGTACAGCTGTTAAACGTGAAAACCTAACCATGTCTTGATGTGCTAGAAACATAGCTAAATAAACAAGCCAGGGCACAAAGAGAAAATGCAGTTGAGGGAAAATCTGAGCATCCTGAAGAAGAAGTACGGTCGACAGTGTCCATAGAGGAATACTGGACCTGAACAACTACTGGTGTGAGGGTTCTGCTATCAAGGTGCACCACACAAAGCCCCTATGCTGCAGCTCAACGGACGGATAGTGTGAGCCCCAAACCGGTGCGTCCCACTGAGCACCAATACCAGGGAGCAAATATGAATGACATTCTGCCGATAGTGAGGCTAATTTTCAGTTGCATTTTGACGAGTCACTACAAACAGTATGATCTAACCTTCATTCTCCTCGCCTAACTAGGAGGAACTGAATTGTGCGCATATGCAGCAACTAATGTAACCTTAATTAGGACCCAATGTTCCAGTGAGATTCAACCAAAACATAACCATATACCGATTCACCAATAACAAAATATGGGAAGGATCTGAGTTTGTGCACTTCCATGGCGAGTGTTGGTAGTTTGCAGGAAAAGTAGATTTGGAGGTGAGAGGAGCCACACATGGAGCCACAGTTGCATAATAACCTGATAAATCGTTGAGGGCGCAGTGAGTAGTTTCAGTGTTGCTGAAGAAAACAGCTCTCCAGCTTTCAGGATACTGACTGAAAGCAGCATTTCTATGAAGAAGATACAGAATTGAGAATCAAAAGCGATAGCTTAGAGCAAGGCTTCATTTGTTCAACCAAGATTAAGCAAGGCGAACAAAGACAGTGCTGATGTTTGAAAGTGACAAACCCGATAACATGAGAAAAGTTGCTTTTTTCAAAAGCTTACAAGAAGCGTTTTTGAAAACTAAATAAAAACCAATACTGGCATTGGAACATTGTAAAATATCACGGTGCTTGAATTAATTCTTTAAACTTTTTGCCAGTTGTCCACGAGATATTTTCAAAATCTAAACCTCATCACAGCGTCATGCCCCTTCAAAGTCATATTTCCAGGGGCAACATGCAATCAGGGTGGATGAAATTTTTGAGCTTTCTCCGCTGTTGTGCTTTACCAATTTCACTACTGAACGTTTTTACTGTGTGGAGTTCCACATTCTATAATGGAAGATATATATCTGCCAGGATATAACATGAACTGTAAAGGGTTCACTCTCAGGTTCACATAGACCCGAAACGCCACAAACGAAGACACCTACCAGGAACGAATTACTTCCGGCAAATTGTTTATAATCGAAATTCGCCCCCGCGTGTTTTGCTCCAAAAATATAAACCTCCGGTTTTTTTGCATCTGTCGATCGATACCTTCTCGTTTCAGATGATGAACAGAAATCAATTTAGCAGGGAATTTTTGGTTGGCTGAAGTAGACGTACTGTTGCCAGTTTGATTCGGACCAACTGACGTTTGGTTAATAATCGTCTGAGGACTAGCAGAGTGGATATCGGACATTAATTATTCGATTCCGCTGACTTCTTTGTTGAACGGACTGGTATCATCATGTGAAACTGCAGTTAGCTAATGTAAGAAAATTTAGGTCTGTGGCAAGCTGATGCTGATGGATATATGGTGGTGGATGATGGATATATAACAACAGCCCGGAAGCGATATTCAAAAGCCTCTGACCGTAATGGAGAAGAAACGCTGCAAGGTGATCATTCAGTGAAGGAGGACTGTACCCCCATTTGTGCCAAGCGTCTCGATCTTGGTAGTGGTCCTTCGTATAGATGCACGCATGAAAAGCTGGAAAGTCGTCCTTATCCAGGAACAGTCTTCGTATGGAGAAGCAGATTTATATATGAACTGAGCATTCGCCTCGCTATATCTTATTCTTATGTTCAGTTATATCATTCTACCAGGACTGAACAAACCCAGCATTTGATTGAACTGCTCCCCACCAGAGGCATCACGAATGAACGCAATCTATTTGCACTTTGATAGACTGATTAGTAATGTTTCCAATGGGACGAATATTAAAATGTCCCAAAATAAATTATCTAATTACAGTCCAATTTAAATGAAGTTGCGGAATTTTAGTTGAACTGGTATACCAAAATCAACCGTGTATGATCGACAGCCCCCGATCCAATTACAGTGGCCAAAGTGAAGCCATTTTCGGTCGTCCGGTGTAGAGTGTCAGTTGAAGTGCAATCCTGATTTCACAGGAATATGCTCTTGAGATAATTAGATAAAACTTACCAAAGTAAAATACTGAACTACCAAATGCCATAATACAGATCTATCTAAAGAAAGTTTACTATTAGAGTTTTTCCGATGCTCTTAGTGCCTAAGTGTCTTGAATCCCTGTTTCCTAATTTTCGCTTCATAGCAAACACTTGCACGATTTTGAAGACTCTAATGATGTTGTTCGCACGATTGTCAGTAAGATCCACGCCTTTCTCATCAGTTTTAGATAGAAACTGTGACTTTGTCAGTGCAATTTCAACAAGACTGACCGAGGAACCGGAAATGCCATGGCAATCTTCGAGTGCTGCGAACTGATGAGGTGATGTATGCTAGTTATCCAAATTTCTATTGAACTGATTAATTTCACACGGAGTCAGCAATGTGACTGTATTACCATCGAAGGCTAAGGGAAAATCTATCATGTAGGGTCAAGCGCAGGGAGAATAGAACGAGTATGACAAGGAATAAATGCCATCAGTGCTTTCTTTCGGCAGGGAATCCTAAGACACTGAAACCAGAGATATTCGGCGAGAGATGGTAGGACAACTTGCACCTGTGTATTCATGGACCCTGATTGGACAGCACGTCATGTGATACTCATAGGATTAGTGGAAACTCTTCGACAGCCCAGGACCGGTATCACCCTACTTGGGGCTCATCAGACGGGCGCAGTCCCCGAGTTTCTGTCAACCTTATGTTTCACTTGGACAAACGTTGAAGGAAATAAGCAAAATATACTCATTTGTAAACCGATTTGGTTTTGCCGGAGAAACAACAGAAACCCAGCTGAATCTCTCGTTTTCAGCGACATTATGAGTAGTGTATTACCTCTATACATGTATCAAGATATCTTGAATATCGCACTAACTGAAACATGAGGTGGCTTGGTGCAGCATATTAATTTGTTAAGAAAAACACCATAAACGGGAGATTCAGCGGGGTTCCAGCTGAGGCTCTCGCAGAACCAAAATGGTTTGCAAATCAGTGTATTTCGTTAAAGCAGGACATCGTTAATATTGGCCAATATTTACAGAAAGATATCGCGAGAAGTAATATGTTGGAGTGACAGAGATGAAAACAAATAAAGGGTCAGACGTAGTTCGTTTGAGTATGGGAAACCTTGCCACCAAGATTCAAAATATCTCGAAAGACAACGCAAGGTATTAAAAGTTTTCGGCAGATAGTGTACGACGAATGCACAATTACTGTCCAGTGAGTTTTATAGACAGGTGCATGAAGCGGCAAAAGAGTCCCCTTTTTGTGAACTTCTAACAGCTCATCTTGTGTCAAGCAGATAAAATAAACTCTAGTGAATGAACTAGCCCAATAGGACCATTATGAATAGTATGTGAAGCATATCTTTGTATGTAAATCCACTCTTGAACAGATGTTGGCTTCAAACAGTTATCAGGAAACACTCTCACATATTATCTAAATTCCGCATTAAACAGAAACACATACGGTGCTTTCTGGATACTAAGGCATTTTTCGTGAATCGGTGTAGGCCGGCTAGCTTCAGTTCTCTACCATTAGAAACTTTTCTAGCACTCTCTGTATTAAAGGTGGAAATGTTCGATCAGACGATATTTTAGAAAATGAGGTAAAATTTCTAGCAGCCATTCTAACAGAAGATGATTTAGTTGTTGATCAGGTGACTGTTGACCGGGTTCACCGAGCCCGGGAACTTGCTTGCTTGGCAAACAGATCAACGGGCATCAGATATAGAACTAAAACTCACACCGGTTACCAACACTTCGATATATTATCAGCCCGTTTACGTGTCCTTCTCGGGACTTTGGAGACAAGAATGGAAGATGAATCACTTTATCAAACCAAACTGATATACGCACATCAGTCTGTCTGTGAGACGGGCTACATTGGTTGGACAGCTTAACAGCTAACCAAATGGACAAACAGACATCTCCTCATTAGTCTGCAGAACATTACACAAATGCCAGACAAGGTACATCACTTGCGTGTTGCAACAGCCTACAAAGCTCCGATGGACTTGCTGATGTCTGTCATAACAAATGTTCTAGCCACCACAGAAGCCATGACTGCGCGAACTCACCAGCCGAGACTCCATGTTCAACAGCATTCAGACGGGAAGTAGGCCATGACAGGATCACATGCTCACCCTAGACAACTGAATGCTAGTTCGACATTATATCACATCTTATCAATTTTGCCTTCCCCGTATAAATACATATATATGTATATTTATATGTCAGGAGAAACTCAAAAGTATACTTCAAATTTAGCATTTGATGTCCTAAATGAACCAGATCGAAAGTATCAAACTAAACACCCATCTCTTAAGCCGAATTATGCCTGAGGATCAGGGGTCGCAGTTATGAAGGTTTAAACAACACATGGTGACAAACTGAATGGAGAACAAGACAGGTTATTGTCAAAAGAATAGTTGCTAATGCACAATTCTTCAAAGTGAATAACGTATCAGCCCCAGACAACCGTTATGAAATTGTGTAGATTGAAGACAATTCATCCTAGCACTGAATTCATTACCCACAATGTTTTTATTGTTCAAAAGCAGTGGTAGCATTGGTGAAAAAATTGCTTCAGATCCTGAGAACGTATACGGGAAATCGGTGGATTTTCAGGTGTAGATTCAGACGAAAAAAGAATGACTTGAACAATACACGAAAAACTGAACCTGAATCACGTGGAATATTGATGTTCTTCCAACGTTGTCCAAGTACCGTTCCAGTAAGATTCCATGAGAGAATGCACACCTTATGCATTTTGTGATCATGTCCCTTTTACGAGTTCTCTACAGTGATCCTAATTCCAAGTAGGTAAGAAATGTCCATTGACAAAAGCCATTCGTCATTGTGATTCGTGCTACAAATCTGCCCACTCTACTGGAAGAAGTCACTTCTATCGATTCTGTAATTTTTGTACAGCTATTTGTACGGCTATTTTAACGAGTCCAAACTTCTAAATCTAAGTGTGCAGTGCTTCGAAAACATAAGTGAACCATCCAACAGATTTTGAAAACCCCCCACTTCTTTGCGTACATGGTAAGTTGGGTTACCTGTATTCGCAATTCGCCTACCGTTACGATTAGCCTGAAAGTGCTTGCGAGTACTTTTTCTGCGAACTATTGGAAAAGGTTGACGGTGTACTCAAAAGACTGTCCAGAATACGGTTGGCAGGTCACGTCATGTAGTGCCGGAATCTTTTCCATCTCATAGTCGTTCAAGTGCCGGCGTCAGTCAAATCCCCATAGCAACCCAACTGTGCCAGTGAACTTGAGTTTACAACGCTTGTACCAAGGCTTCCGAACAGATATGCATAATTGACCAGCCGACGGTATCCCGAAGCTTGCATGTGTATGGAACCTTGGCCACACACCCCGTTGGACTTGTCTATTTGTATCACCTACCTTTGCATCGGACAAGGTTGTACTGAGTATAGTAATCATTGTCGAAAACTAAGTCACCTGGAAATTAAGTGGACGTCACTGTCCATTTACCACACATGCCATGTGAATTCAACCACCTCCTATATATGGACACTCCAATGAACGGCGCTATAACCGCAGTAAGAATGGGATGAAATGCAGAAAAGCTCAAGAAGCGAAGACGTCCATTCTTGCTGGGGCTGGCCAAATGAGTTTAGAGGGCTAGGGGACGTGATCCAATGTTTAACACCTTCAGACTGATGCCTTCCCGACCACAAGTTCAATAAATTTGTTAAACGTTTTACACTTCTTATGAAGTTGCTGAAAACTCTCCCGTCAAAACCAGATTGGTATGCAAATGAGTGTATTTCAGTAAATTTCAGTTAGTCGTGAAATTATCACTTCAAACCTACACGTTCTCCTGACAGACAGAAAAGATTGTGAGTTAGCGCATCAACAACCCACAAAAGAATCCCACACAGGCGTCACCAGACTGGTCAAAAAGGTTGCAAACGAAACTAAGCTTGTAAACTTCAGTTCGGTGCTTTGACTACCTAGTAGAGTAAAGTGAATCTAAGTAGGGCGAAAAGTTATGCATTTTAAGGCAAATCTTCAGCGTTTAAATTTTGCGTGTCAGACATATGATGCGTTAAAAAAATGGACAAATAATGTCAGTAACCGCTTTAGAAAATTGTGAAAGATGTGAATGTACTACACGGAGCTGCGGAGTAATAGAGAACGGGTCACTTAATTTATAACAGTAGTACGATAAGTGGAAGCTCTACCCAGGTGGAAATTGGTACCCATAGCGAGTGCATGAGGTAGACATGGCCATAACGGGTTAATTGCAAAGAAGGTGAAGAGCATCGGAAAGTAGTCGTTGGATGAATGTGAAAAACTCCTTACCTATAACCAAGTTGACCAAAGCGTTTCTTGATGTTTCACTGCACCCACAAAGGCTACAATATTTGATGGTAGTCCGAGGAGATTGGGAAGCGATCCTTCTCAGGAACTCACGTCGAAGCAAACAGATGAGAGTTACACACATTGTCGAGGGCTACAAGCATCAACAAACTTATGAATAAATCTGGGTGCAACAGAAGGAGCTCTGATGGAGCGGCTGTGATCGTCCCCGCTTGTTTTATGAATGCTTGAGCGGGATGAAGAAGGACCTAGGAGGGCTAGTTTCGATCACGTGTTGTTCTTCTGTGCTGTTCAAGCGTTCTCAACAAACACACCATTATCCTCATTAGTCGTTGTTCGAACGTACGACCAGAGTGCAGGATTTCGGTTGATTTTTCCATAGAACATCTCATTAAGGATCTCATTAATTTTGTGGCAGTCTCTCTAATAAGGACGACCTATGAGGCCTGGTCAGTGTGTTACATTCTAACAGAAAGGTTTTCTCTATGGTAGACGGGTCGATATCGTCCTACGTTTGAAATGGTATCCGAATTCTTCGTAGGCAGTGTATTTGGTTATTCTGATGGAATCTCCTACGTCTGCTTAGGTTTCACATCTTTCACTTTTCTTAACCTAGTCTCGAAGATTCTAACTCAGTGGCAATTAATCCATAAGAATAATAAGGAACAAACAGCAGACTTTTATCCCGGATTCTCAGTAACTGAAGCAAACATTGTGTGGATTTTTCTGTAATCATAAATTCCGCTTGCTTTCATCTGATGCTTACCGTAAACATAGCAAAGTTCGTTCACTAAAAATTTACACCTAATTCCCAAGTACGGATCTTCTAGAAACGGCAAACCAGAAAGCTTAGGGATAAATGGAACGGTAAGCATCAGATGAAAGCAAGCGGAATTTATGATTACAGAAAAATCCACACAATGTTTGCTTCAGTTACTGAGAATCCGGGATAAAAGTCTGCTGTTTGTTCCTTATTATTCTTATGGATTAATTGCCACTGAGTTAGAATCTTCGAGACTAGGTTAAGAAAAGTGAAAGATGTGAAACCTAAGCAGACGTAGGAGATTCCATCAGAATAACCAAATACACTGCCTACGAAGAATTCGGATACCATTTCAAACGTAGGACGATATCGACCCGTCTACCATAGAGAAAACCTTTCTGTTAGAATGTAACACACTGACCAGGCCTCATAGGTCGTCCTTATTAGAGAGACTGCCACAAAATTAATGAGATCCTTAATGAGATGTTCTATGGAAAAATCAACCGAAATCCTGCACTCTGGTCGTACGTTCGAACAACGACTAATGAGGATAATGGTGTGTTTGTTGAGAACGCTTGAACAGCACAGAAGAACAACACGTGATCGAAACTAGCCCTCCTAGGTCCTTCTTCATCCCGCTCAAGCATTCATAAAACAAGCGGGGACGATCATAAGGGCTGGTAAATTTCATTGTAGCTAATACAAAATAAGCCGTGGTTAGGCGTGGCAAAGTAGTTTTTGGAAAATTTCCCGAGTTCAGCTTGTCTTCCTTCTGAACAATGATCAGCCTAGGAGCCAGTCAAGATTTAATCACGTGATTGACTGATGAGTGGCGCTAGAAGTAATTCGGAATGAATTAAGCTGCTCACGCATCTTATTGTTGGATGAAAGTGGGTACGTATCTTTCTGGAGATTCACGAGTTGTGAACTGCTGATTATTACCAGAACCGGCGTGATAAATGGTGCTTTTCGGTTTTTAATAACATTTGAGCGTCGGTTGGGAAACGAACTATTAGTTCAAAACTTGTGCAAATGCGAGAACCCCATATCCAGTTCTACATAAAACGGTGTGCGTCACACTAAAGTATTTTTAATGTATGTTGGATCTGAAATGTTTGGAAAAAATCTTCATGCGACATAGAAATGCTGCCCGTCCAGCAAATCCGACCCAACCAGGTAGAAAATAACCCATCAGTTTATTCGGATCGGTTTATTCAGTGAGTTGTAATTCATGGGAGCCTCCATCAGTATCAATTATGGAGGAATTATGGAAAAACCCTGAAGGAAGCTATTTATTGTTAGAGTTCGATTTACCGACCTGATTTCTGATCTGTCATCAAAAGTGGACACTTCTAATGTTGAAATCTGATTATATTGATGAAGCTGACTTTGCTGAGGCAGCTGAGCATGTGGAGTTCAAGGCTTACCCCCTCCGCCAATTGATCTTCCATTTCCTGATAATGCTATTAGCAAGCCTTACTGAAGAAACTTGATCCAAACTGTGATATTTATTTCTGGCGGTGGAAAATTGTGGGGTGAGCAGGTCTACAGTCATTTAATAGATAATTCTCCGGCAACTACACAGAGAAAATATTCAGCGCCTATTTGCGTCCGCTGAAGGCATAATAAGCCAGCAGAGTGAGGGCAGTTCGGTAGCAAGTAAATTATGGTCGACGGGAAAAAAGAATTTCTGACAGTCAAGAACAGCCACCCTCATCTGAGCAGTTCTTTTCCTGTTCTTGCGCATTTATTCTGATGAGCTTTAATAACAGCAAAACTTGAGTCCAGCGCTTGCTTTCCCTTTTTGTGAACTCAACAAGGGCAGGAGAATGATCATTCAAACGAGAGTAAGTAAACGTAAATTCTACAAAACTTGAAACCAGAAACAGCTAAAGAAAAATTGCCTACTAGGCTTAATGGTATCCGTGGCGCTACCTGACTTTGTGGAAGTCCTGATAGGTGGGTCACTCGATAGATACGACTAGTTCAGTTGCTGGGTCATCATTCGAGGCGTCCGGTAAAACAATCAAGTCGCTCAGGCGGGAACATGTTCGCCTTTTCAGACGCGAAAATTCAAATATTTTCTGTGTGTGTTGGTGGAGTGGTGGCAACACGCTTACCTCGCACGCGCGAAGTTCAAACCTCGGCACGGCCAAGGATATGCACTACTTCTGAGCTCTAAGAAGAGTGGAACTCAAGTCAGTACTTCCCCATTTTAGTGTGAAGTCATCAGAATAACTGCGACAGGACAGCAGTAGAAAATTTCAAACGAGGTTGAGGTGAAGGCGATTTCCGCAAATCCCCTAACCACTTAAAAAGGATATTACGAACATCTGAAACTTCTCTACAACGCCGCAAAGTGGTAGTTGTACCGAAACCTGAACAGTCTATCGTTGGTTGTACCCTGTTTTTGAGTCTTTATAAAAGGGTAGTCAATCAAGCAGTCCGTATTGTACATTATTTCTGATTCACTATGGGACTTTTAAACTCCAACAGACATTTTTGGCCGACAAACATTATTGGACATACAGTCGGGTGGGTATCATTGGAATACAGTTACGTGTTGGATTCGATTTGTGTCAGACGGAACGGCGAGCTGTGTCAAGTACATATGAAAATAGTTTCACGAAGACCTCATTGCAGCCCCTCAACTACTCCACGTTAACTTATTTCGATCGAAAATGCAACGACCAATTCAGTTTGGTGGGGCATTACCTTAGGAATGTTTAAGTCTGGAATACAGTTCGCGAGCTTACATTCAGTGTGATGTACAACGTCAAATACAAGTTTGTGGCGCCAAACCAAATCAAATTGAAACTGCACTAGGTATTCACGGCTATTTATTTTGTGTTGCAGTACATGCACGGGTGTGTAGCAGAACTTCCTGCAGACGCCGCACTGTCATGTGGTAAAGTTTGTAAGGGGTATGCAAATCACAAATCAACCTTTTTGTAGTAGCCACTGAGACGAAGCAGACGCGAAACTCACTTCCAGTGCTCTAATCTACCCCAAATGGAAAAAACGAGAGCATTCGGTCCGTTTCATTATATGGGTTGTTGTCTCGCTGGACCTTTGCTTTTTCAAATAATTACATCAATTCCATGACTGTTTGCAACGAGTGGTCTCAGAAGTGGTTTTGGAAGACGACGCGTAAAACAAGACCCTTCGATTCCCCACAGAAAATTGTTGAACTAAGCCTTCTGACTCACGAAGAGATGTAGGAATATGGTCACAAAAACAGTTTCTTACTATAATTTGAGTCCGTGAGAACTCCGTCAAAATCCAAGTTTGAATGGTATCGTGTGAGTACAATTTCACTTATTGTGTTCGCAGACGTTTGCAACTCACACCTTAAATTTTTTACACAAGTTTCGCGCCTTCCTTAAAACCTATGAAAATTTCGAGTACTCCAACTAACTCAACAATCGCAAACACTGATCTTTTGGCAGCTATCCACTAATCTGGATACACATTTGACCAATCTTTTGATATCTGCTCTTGCCTATTCCACTGTCCTTTTGTTTTGAAACCCGGAAACGATCAGCAGCAACTGAATACGCAATCCTTCGTTTGTTCTACCTTGCTTCACTCACACAAAAGATGACAGTTCTCAACAGCGACACACTCCGTAACTGCCCTGTTTCCGGTGAATGACTGACAACTAGTCGAGTATTATAAACCAGCTTTGTTTCTACGCCACTAGCTGGAGTTACAACGTTCTTGTAACTTTTATAATTGTAAGTGAATCTTTTCATTTCTATCACAAGGAACAGACGACGCTAGCATCATACGGTTTCAACTACTACTCTTAGTAACCAGTCTTCTAGTTACCTTGTTAAGAGACTGCTGAGTGTTTTGGACGCATCTTATATATACTGCGATCTCCAGTGGAACAACCTTCTTATCCGGGCCCGACTACTGCGTTACTAGTGTGTTGCTATTGTATTCCTAATAAATGGCACGTACGCTTTATCTTCCGACTTGCGACACTACGATCTGTGGTTACAAAATCACACAGAACCATTCTTATTTTCACCTTTCAGGAGGTGCCCATCTCACAATATGTACAAGACGTTCAACAGTCTCCGGAATTTGTCCCACGGGATGGTCTCCAAACGAGTTGAATGCTAGTAGGATTCTGATATATGGGACCAATTCTGACGTGTGCAGTTTTACTCTAAGACGGTGATGATGGTGTGCGCTCATGCGTTGCATAGATTCATCTGTCACCTTATTTAACTGTCCAGACATTAGTTATAAAGCGAGAAACAGTATGGGTACTAGTGTGTGCTAGTCTCTTCACATATTGTAATTGTGCGCAACAAACACGCAGTAGGAGGGCTGTAGATCGAGAGCATTCGATTGGGACCAAGTTCGGAGGCATAAGATGCCAGCTACTCGGGTGTGACCGCCCGTCTTAACATATAATATGAGCAGGCCAATCTGCTACCTTCATTCATCTAGCATGTACAAGTTAATTAATCACCATTCGGCAACTGCAACTTTTACTGATGAGTGTATTTCACCATACTTCAATATACTAACAATTATGCAATCCGAATAAGAAGAAATTTAACCATCTTAAGTGAGAAAAAACCTAAGCTCAAATTCAATTTGCTGATTCGACATCCTCTTTGGTTGCACGTTGGGCCTTCATTTTTTTCTGAAGTTAAGGTTCTATTCAACACGGTTGTTATTTTCAGCAATCCATGAAAATAAACTCGACAAACACAGCCATTTACAAGTAAATTTGGTTTTCAAAAAAAGACTCAACTCAATCTCTCGTTTATGATATTCTTCAAATGAATGTGCTGCACAAAGACCGCCTCATGTTTCAGTTGGTACGATATTCGAGATATCACAGCATATTTTCACAAAGGAAACTACTCACAAGGCTGCTGAATACTCTTCGACATCCCACGACAGTAACTTGGGGGCTGTGCCCTCCTGATGAGCCCTAAGGGCGAAACCGATCGTGAGCTGTCGAA
This sequence comes from Opisthorchis viverrini, assembly GCF_000715545.1. Classification (NCBI taxonomy): domain Eukaryota; kingdom Metazoa; phylum Platyhelminthes; class Trematoda; order Opisthorchiida; family Opisthorchiidae; genus Opisthorchis; species Opisthorchis viverrini. Next base: position 1,825,140 of record NW_008751703.1, on the reverse strand, counting down.
GACTTTTCAGCAACCTTGTGAATAGTTTCCTTTATAAATTGAATTCACCTTATTCGAAGTATGCTTGTCTTATGATGCATTTTACGGACAAGTCACCTTTCACAAAGGATGTCTTTTGCTACACTTTCGGCTCCAAAGCCCTAGTCGTTTGTGTGCAGACAACGCCAGAAGCGAAAGGGTGGGACAAATATACTATGGATACTGCTGACGAAGAAGTCACTACTGGGAACGTCTTGTTCCTGACCCCACATGATAGTTAGGCATTCAAACAAACTAATCTCCGATTTAATATGAGTGTGGTTGATGATAATCTATACATGGTTAACATGGCACACGCACACAAATGTGGCAGAATGGCGCGAATTCGAGTGAACATCACATAAAACGAGAATGTAGGTGAAAAGGGAGAAGGCATGAAAGAAAGAGAGCAAACAACGAAAGGCAAATGAGGATGTGGTTTTCTGATCACAGCGATTCAAAGTCACAGAAACGCATGAAATGAAGCGATTTCAAAAGTCGGCGAATTTACTGGTAAACACTGCAACATGGAGGTATCAGTGAGAGGAGAATGGGAAACCAAGGCGTTTGTTGGGTTGTGACAGCACTTCACATCAGTCTTACCTAAATGAATTCGTCGGGTAGATCCCGTCTAGAATACGACTGACTCAGACCCGATGGGTAATTTAGACAAAAAACTCAGTAGGATGCCTATTTTTCGTCACATAACAGTCATTTGGCGCTTTTTTGAGTAGATGACGGACGAAGTGAGGTAAATGGGACCAAAGTGAGGTATGGAAGTCTGCAGATAAAGGGCTTGTTGAGAGCGAACCGGGTGGATCGAAGAATGAAAGACTAAGCGTGAGGTTGGTGGACAATTCATGTTGAACAGTCATCCAAATGAATCACGGAATTATATCTTCTTAAAACGCTTTCGAGTGAAAAGTCGACCGAGCAAAGGTTTGCGCTTCTTTGGTTTCTTTGGCACGGCTGATAATCTGGATTCAAAGTGTGTATTTAATGAAGTGGAGGGGATGGAAACCGTACTTGACTGGGTCAGCGCGGTTTCTAACGTTCCGATGTCCGACCAATCCGAAGATGTAAGAATATGCTCAGCTGGATAAGATGAGTCCTTATGCCAATCGACTGCCATGGTTGCGGGGTGACTTGTGGTCACAAGCGGTTTGGCTGACGGATCAGAAAGGCTCAAGGCATTGTTGTTGGACTGCAGCGAAAAGCGTGAATCATCTCGAGGGGTTGATGACAAAGGGAAAGTTGCTGATGTATCTGTTTGTCTTCGTGCAGCAGTTGTGGAAGATTTTGCGTCAGCTATTGTTCGCTTGCGATGGGATGGGAGTCTTTCATGCTTACGAGTTGGTGTTAGATCTGAAGGAGATCTTCGACGCATCGGAGCACAGTTTAGAGATAAGCAGGAGAATTTCGACTGTTTTGTTGTCTGCGAGGAGACTGAATGCTAAAAGTATAAGTAAACATAAGGACTGTGCAGCTTAAGCTGTTCTACGAGCCGAAACTATGAACGGACCACCGCAATAAAAAAAGACAGAGAAATCGCATGTAAAAATAATTTAAATATAGAGACCGGCGAACCGGCATAAAAAAAACCTTCCCGAATGGTCTGGAAAAAGCAGGGATCACCAATGAAAAGAAAAATTGTAATCTATGAAGAAGAGGGTGTAATATCTACACAAATGTCCGCGGTACAACGACGCGCTGGAGGTCAACGTGAGCCCGAACAAATTGAGAGTTATTCCAGCCTCACGTACAGCATTTGTGCTACAGAGCCATCTTTGAATAACAGCTTTACCGTAAAAAGAGACCAAACGTATCTCCTGCAATATTCGCCGCTTTTTAATTTATTGATATTGCGATCGATCTTGACTGGTGTGCACAAAATTATTAAAACATCAGGTTGTGTGAAGCAGTGGGGCACAATTCTAGTAATCTAAACTAACCGTGAAAACCAGCACATTCAAGAGCACAGGATATTCTTTGTCATCCACCGTACCTCAGTTAATTATGCGGAAGTTTTGCACTCAGCTTCCACTATTGACCAACGGTTCCCCTTTGCCACCGTATTGTTAGAGGACCAGTCTGAGCTCTGTGAATACAGTTAAACTGCAGACTTACAACTACATTTGTGTGCAACACTCTGGAAATCCAGACGAGAATTTAGCCCGTTAGTGGAGAAGTGTGGATCGAGTCATTACCGTCTTGAAACATCGTTTTTTCTGGTAATAACACAAATCATAATGTTAATGAAAACTCCTCGATAGGTTACTACTGGATCCACCTTTTTGTGGTTCACTGGGTAAACGTGGTCCCCGAGTGTCCACAGTTTTGGTTCCAATTTGAACATCAGATTGCAAACATACAAAGTTATAAGCTTAATTGTAAATTAGGTTAGCGATAATTGCGGGACTTAACTGAGTCTCACCTGAATCTTTCACTACCGCTACTAGCCGCTTACGTCAAAATGGAGAGATGACCTCTAAAGGTCCTGGATTGCACGTGATTCTTTACGTCCGGTTTAAACACGTATCCTTTACCCCAATCCATCCTAAACTACTTGTATTGTGACTCTTACTATTCAGATTTCTTGTGCTGTTTCCAGACCGGATAGAAACAAGAAAAACATGCGTCCTTAATACCTCTTCAAACGATAGACCAACACTAGTTGTATGGTATGGTTGAACGAAGCGTTCACGAGTGACTAAGAGGTGCGCAGCTGGGTTCGCCACCGTTCGTCTTCTAGGGTAATTAAATGTAGCTCATCAATATGCTCAATGTGACTTGGCGTCTGGCTAGTTGGTCGTATAGGACCAACAGCTATTGTGCAACCTATTTCCTACTGTGATATAGTTTTATGTGTAGTTTTATCGAACCACCGACCCTCATACAAACGCTGCATCAGTACATCTGAACAACTATATCGTGCCCTCAGACGAGCAAGTGCAAGTAGTTGAACTGCACAAGAAACAAATGGCAAGGATTAGAACTAATCTCCCGATTCGACACTTCCAGGACATACCCCCAAATTATCTTGTAAACGAGAGCAACGGCCTTGGAACATAAGGAGCGTGCAAAAGTTGACACACACACAGCACAAGTTCAGCACGATAGGCAACGGAAAAATTACGCTGATCACTAGTTTAGCCGTTAGCGCTAGAAGCTGTATTACAATTCAGACGTGATTTAATAACAGTTTATATCCATTTCAGGATGATGACATTCGGTGTGGTGAATATCAAAAAAGGCGCAATACCGTCGAAACAGAGGGTATGGCAGACGAATAGGCTAAAAGAACCTTTAGCACCTGTAGGCCCCGCACCGACTCCAACTCGATCAACTGATAAAGATGCTGCTGGGAAGAAAGTGTTCAATATGCAAGTGTTCTTTTCACAATACACTGTGTCCGCGACTTGCTTATTTACCACCCACTAGGGGTTACCACACCTACTAGAGCAGAGGAATTCGGCAGGTCTTGGGGTCCGCTTCGCGAGGAAATCACTGACAACTAGAAAACCTTGAAGGACTCAGTCAACGATCAAAGTTTAAATATCTAATCCATAATCAACATAATCTATCCACATTTTCTGATCATACCTTCAAAGGAGTCGATGCAATTCTTGGGTGTGTGATTTGGCGGGTGTACATCACGGGGAGAAGTCCTTGTCGTTTTCTGATTTCTTCGGTACTGCGCGTGAGTTTCAGCGTCGGTCCAGGCACGACTGTGGCGCTGTGCCCCAAGGATGGAACCTAATAAAATTGAACGTATAAACAGTAGCTTTACGACCGAGATTTCCCAGGCACCATAGAAACGCGAGAGGCATAATATGCATGTCTCAGGCTTGAAACAGTTAAAAACAGTCGGAACGTTGTGCTTGACTACATTAATCCTGAAAATGCACCAGGAAACTAAATTACAGGTCACGAGCGAATTGCACATCGAGATGGCGGTTGTGAAGTGAGAATGAATCAAAGCTGAATACAGCGGCTCAATTGACGCAAAATTGATGGAAGAGGTTATATGAATGCAGATGGATTTGCCAGATAAAAATACGCGCGATGAGACGGAGAGATGCATACTTTAGAACTTCGAAGTTCATCTTCAGAGACATGTAGCTCGACAACCTTGCCGAAGCAGTAAAACTCGACTGGTTAATGCGTTCAACGTGAAAGTATAGTGAACTAGAACGATCTTCACATTGGCAAGTAGAATCTCAGTCCGCTATGTTTGGGATTCACTTGGGCTTTATGCGGGCTGAGCACTAGTCATAGTCACGTGTGCTAAGGAAGCCTTCAGTAACACCACGTACGTGTAGTTGAAGATTCATTCAGTCATTAAGCCTAGAATGATGTTTCGCATAAACGGCTGCTTAAGTTGCTTTCTTGCTACCTCGGAATGTTTGCTGCATATGAATTTGCAAGACCCGTTATGTAGAATGGCACTTACTCATTCGGACTGAGGGTCAATCTGTGCGAATAGATGAGGGTAACAAAGTTACTAGCACGTTGTTCACATGTGCGCGTGAACCATCGAAGCTGTGTAAACTCTACGCTGTAGGTTGGCGACATCGAACGCGTCATCACTGCTAACAGCCCATGGTCTATCGGCGATTGGCTAACGAGACTAAAAACCGCTTTTTGTCAATTACGTGACCCGTCAATCAAAGGGAAAGATAATATGGTAGTCCAGAGGTGCGATGGAATACGCCAGTTTTCAAATTTTGAACGTTTTAAGAAGATTGATAAATTAGCTATCCCACAACAATTGAAGGAATGATGACTACATCCAGAGGAAACGCATAAAAGTTATTTCTACAAGGAAGCGCGATCTTCAGGCAACTTTTGTAATAATTGTCCTATTTCAGTGCCTGTTAGGAAAAAGTTCTTCCGAACCATTGATAAAACAGTTTCCGGTTTCCCGAATCGTTGATTATTCCCTACAGAGGGACATCCATTGTTATGAGGAACAACCTCTTTCACTGTTAGATGTTCCGATATATTTCACAATATGCTCGGAAGGAATCTCCAAGTGTCCTGGTGCAAATCTACCAAGGATGCAAATACCATCGTCCGCAGACACTGAGTTAAGGTAAAACACGTGGTAGAAGCTTCGGAGACGGTTTCCACAATCAAAACACATTTCTTCAGATCAAGAAGGTCATGGACTTGCTACGAGTTCCTGATCCACCTGATTTACGTCGCAGGTTGGCGCTCCAGTATCCTCAAAGTTCATTTGTTCTCGTTTGTATTTGTAACGATCAAGACCAAAAAACAGAACCCTTCAAGCTTATTCTTCCGAACGTTTGACAGAGGTGGTGGCACCGGGTTGACAGGACGCATTATTCGGATGATCTCTGTGGAACACTGAGGAACGCACAAATTTCAGAATCCGAACAGCATGTTCTTTGAGCGCACACTGTTCAGCCGGTGAGCTTCATGTTTATACCAAAAACAATTTGCCCATGTATGCTTACATGCTATTCCACGTGAATGGTCAAGGGAGCACAAGCGCACAGAAAACACAATGAAAGTTGTTTTCAATTCTGATACTGTGTTTCTCTGTCCTCCATTGTTGAGCTTAGGGTTCAAAATCGCCAGAGAACCTATCCTTCAATTGTATCTAAATTAACAGACGGGTGACACTGAGAAAAACGTGGCCCATTTCAAAGAATTCCCCGGAGGGGGCTCCGGTCACAAGGAATGATAGTACATGACGCGACTAAAGTATACTTATATACACACGTGAAAACCACAGGATGTTCGGGTTTTTTTTGGGGGGGGAGGGATATGTTGCGTCTGCTTGAGCCTTCTGCATTTAAAAGGGGACTAATTCGACAAGAGGAACTTACCGAATCAAACCGCACCTCGGCACTTGTGGAAGGAGTATTTTCGTGTTTTTCAAGAAGTCCCTCCAAGATATGTGCTGTTTTGCGTGTTTGTTGGCGAGTGACGTCACATTGTTCTGAAGGTTGAGTAATAAAGAGGGCAATAAATCAGACGGGAAAGTGATGGACTACATTGGCATACAATACTGTAAAGGTAAATACACATCTACGTTGTACCTTCTGCCATAAGCTGAGGAATTCAAAAACACTCAATGTTCGGGTGTGGTGACATCTCCCGAAAACACTTCGCAGACGAAGATACGCACAATTTTACACCCATTTTCGTATAGTCGGAGAATGGAAAACAGATTAAAAAAAAGCTTGCTGGATTTTACAGAGTTCGAATTTCACGAAAATGTGTAACAATGTATTGCCAGGAAAATACGCACAACTCACATTAGCGCATTTGGTTTGTGAGAACGAATTCTGCTGGTCTTCAAGAGACGTGGTCAAGAACATAGCAGAAACTAACCGCAAATCACTGGATTCATTGGAGCTGGTTATGAACATTTTCATTCGCCTAATGAGATCTACATTAGTTTGAAGGTATGCCAATTTAAGTCACAGGTTTGAACTCAGCTAATTAGATCAAAACTGTGTAATGAGAAACAGGAGCAAAACTTGTGACCGATAACTAACAGGATCGCACGTATCAACCACGTCCGTTCGGCACAACCGTTACACAACCACATATGATTATAATGAATGACCTAAACGGATTTCAGATTTAGGTTATTGATAGAAATGCTGATCCTGTCATGGAAACGTGGGTCACAGAAGACGGATGAATTTGTTGGTGACTGAGGTAGCCGTTCCCGTGGTCGTTATCCCATCCGCTCACCGATCGTTGAAGCGGTGAAGCATGACCATGGTTCTGCTGAAGTACTTGGCAACCAAAAAAGTACACGAAGCCCTTGCACGCCAATTGCTAAGATTGGAGAACAGATCAAGGACCACCACATCAAGCACCAGTCACTAGTGAGCATCAAATTTGAATTCGTGTTGTATAGTTGTGCAATAAAATGTGAGGGGAAATGCGAGTGTGTAGTACGGAGTTAAAAGAGAAACTAAAAAAATCAGCAAGGTGTGATACTTCTTATATACCTGGGGCGAGCGAAAGAAGGGCCGGTGAAATGGTACGATCAAGTCACGTGTATCTACTAACTGTTAATTTTCAACATGTTCGCACTGTGAATAGGCGCGCAGCTTTTTAGCACACGAGGCATAATAGAAACAAATATGATGAGTGTAAACAGACGACCACTGTGGCTACTGGTGTTGTGTGGATGCGTTTGTAAAATTTGACCGGAATCGTAAAAATAAGAGGCGTACGTCTATGAAGGACAGGATTACCAAATCACTCTTTTCACCTAATCACGGCTGACTTAACAGAGGAGGATAGAGGGTAGGTTTGTGGGAGAAATGGCCACTTGTCTACGCACATATCTCTGACATGAGGCTCGTGCACAAAGTAGAATTATTCTATAAATAGTTATTTTCCGACCGCTAATCCAACGCGACACAAACAAAGTAGTGAGAAAATTCTGGTCGATGCCCATGGATATGTCTAGGTTGCACGCGCGAAAAGCGTGTTGCCTACACTATGCGTAACAGTTATATGTAACAAAAGACGAACAACAACGCCGCACAAATACAACCAGTAAGAGCCGAAAACGGATCGAAAAGCTAGAGGGGGCGGGAGGAAAATCGATGTTTTCCTCGAATGTCCTAACTGTTTGTCCGCATGATCCCGCTTGGTTGTGATCAACTCCGTATTAGAAGACATTCAGACAATATCTGATACACGAAGTAATTGATTTTACAGAAGAGTTGGAGTGTTGGGGGCAAAGTACATTGCCACTAAAAGTGTCAAAAACAAAATATTTCTAGGCCTTGTATACACGCGTCTGATACATCGGAAGCACTTTCCCTCAACGTCGTGTTCATAAGTTGTTTAAGATTTGAAAATTCATTGTGGACGCGTGGACCAGGGTAATAATTTATGAACATTGGGATCTTATCGCATGCTGGTTCCTGGAATCGCCGTCGAGACCCAATAATTGGTTCGGTCGAGTTCAGTTAACAGATGCAGAGACGGCAAACGGGCGCAAATACGCATCATACACCTGATTCTGTCAGGAAAGAAGTAACAATGATATGGCGGTTTGTACCGGTGTGCGTGTGATACCTGCGGTCTCACAATAAAGTGGTTATTGGTTTCATGTCTTAGTAACAATCCCCTAACCATTCAGATTGGGGTGTGGAACAAATGCGCCGACTTGTGGAATGTCCTAGCATCCTTTCAAACGTAGCTGGGTTGCAGCCAGATATTCTGGTCAAGGGATTCAGTTGAATAGCCTAATTGTACGAATCTGTTTTAAGCGTCCTAGTATTATGCCAGTCAGCATACGGCTGACTCATAAATAGAATTCGTCTCATGCTACATCGACTGTCACGAGGTGTCATCGGCAGAGTCATCTTAATTGCTGCATACATCCGGATGGGTAAGCGAAAAACATGCTGCTGCTGTGTATTCCTATTTTCCTGTTTTATATATTCGTTCTTCATTCGTCCTTCATCCTATAAGCCCCCCCCCCACTGAGAAGAGTGATGACACTTACCTGTAAGCGCTGCATGTTTTTCCGTCTCCAAAGACAAGCGCTCTTCCATACAGGCTAATGAATGATGTCCTCGGTACATTTGCTTGGAAATTTGGTCAATCTGTTCATTTGCGGCATTTAACCGCTGCCGTAAACACCAATTTATGTCCAGATTGTGTTCAAGCTATGGGTGGATAGACAGAAAATTATTAAGACTGAAGAAAGCAAAAACAGATGAAGATCACTCAGCTGTCCAAACCACTTTTCTAACGCTTGAACGCACCAAAGCCATAGACGCTTTGACGATTGTTAATGGTAGTAATTGCACACTGTCTTGACAGCTGCATCAGCGGTTGCATTTCAAATGACTTTCCACGGTGGATGGAATCAGCCCGAAAAAGGTGGCAAACATAGGGTCAGCATACTCCTCCATTTTGATGGCTGTTATTTTTTTGGATGGAGGTTGAGGCAGATTTAGGCATAGACGCTGAGAGTGCCGCAGTCAGTAACACCCATGGAGGAAGTCTATCACGCAGGGTAGGTGGTTAAGCCGAACTCCACTCATACAACGAACTGCTTGAAACCTCATTCATCGGGACTCGGCCTGTGTCTTTTTCGCTGTCATTGTCCTCACTGAACGAACTGTAACACCTACCGTTCATAGGCCCTACACCGAATGTTTATTTGTTCAGCTGGTGAATAAAACAGTTGACAAACAGCTGACTGGAGGTCCTCAGAGAAGCTAATTCAACGGGGTCCTTTAAAAGAATACCAGTATTGACGAAATTTTGACCGGAATAGTTTATAGTGCAGAGTGTTCTCATCAATCAGGTTCTATGGACCTGATTAATATGGTGTCAGACAGATTTGTTTCGCCAACGCAGTTAACCTGCCGGAAGTTGCTAAATCGACGGTGAATTGCACTCAAAACCGAGTCGCGCTACTGATAACAAGTGTTATTTTGGTGGTGCTGAAAAGGAAAAACCCAGATCTTGGGCCATTATCGGTTGAAACAGCTAGAGCTTGTTCCCATCTATATGACATTTCTAATATGGTTGATCAACTCTGAACACTCGACCACGGATTTCTCTCCTCTTAAGATTTATCAGGTAGGCTTGACCCTCAAATTCACATGTCATACTTCACCTATGAACATCAATCTGCTCGGATAAGCTCTGCTGAGCACAAGACAGTAATCATTGAAGAGAAAGTAGATAACCAGCAGCGTTCCGAATATGTTTGGCTGAGGTACGTCTGGCGCTAAATACGCAAAAGTACAACAAGGGTGGCGGTCGAATTTCCGAAGTACTGTGATTTTCAGGGAAGCTATTACAGACAAGTATGCGAACCTACCCAGTTAACTGGCTGACGACGGTCATGGGCCTGAAGAATTCACAGCAGCAGACCCGGAAATAATCATGTAAGTGAGGAGTTATCAGACGAAGTTTAATCCCAGTCAAATCCAATACCCAACTGATACTTGAAAATCAACAAAGTTCAGTTACACCACATATTACGGAATATTGAAGCAACCGATTGTGCGGAATTCCGGTTATTGATAGGCTAGTGGGAAAGGTAGTACAGGCGTAGCGAAACGAGCGTATACAACACAATAGTTGTCCCGATTATCACCAGGAGTTTCCGCTATGTATTACTCGTGACACCGTGTATGCCCACCAGAAACAGACAACTGCCCTAACATGAAACTCACTTCAGAGCTGACTATGTTGTATTGATCGAACAGATGCTTCGCCAAACTTCGTAGTTCCATTAGGTCGTCCATAAGATCTACTGCACCGACAAGGTCGGAGATTGGTGGGCGTGCTGCCCGTTTTGGATAATCAGAAGATTCGGAAATTGAAGGAACGGCCGATTTCGGATTAGCGGCTCCAGGAGACTGTGCTGAGATACGCAGGGATAAACACTCAGTCTGTAGATTTTCTATCAACTCAGATAAACGTTGTTCGAAACGGTAGAGGTCACCCTCGACCACAGATGAAGATGATGGGCACGGTTGGTCTGGACGAATACGGAGATTTTCGACGATTTCTCGTGACTGTTGAATCAGGCGATGAATCAGCTAGAGTGAAAACGAGGGAGTGCGTGTTGAGGTTGTCGGAGTGAATCCTGAAATACTAAATCATCTCGTTCATTCATTCTGCTCGCTTAGCTCCATTTAACCAGAATACAATATTGGGTGCGAATACCCCAGAAATGGACATTTGTAACAGGAAGGAATTTCGGGAGTCCAAAAGCACGACAGGGTATTTGTTACGCTTACCACAAACCTGAGTACCTTAGGTGATGGAATTGTGTCCAACTGATAGCTGATTCTTCGTTAGATCCGTGTATCTTACCAGTTCACTGTTCGCCGTCAATCTGACTGCTCAGACGACAAGTAACCAACCTGGCTAGTTCGCCGACGACCTATCGAACATTCTTCGTTAGTCGAAACCATAGCAAGTTTAAATCGGACTGACATTACCAAGTGCAGAGGAGTCAAGTTGGTTCGAACAGGAAACAATGGTAACCCCAAACGGTTTCTCCGCTCCAAATAAAGACTCTTCTAATGACCACTTTGTTCAAGTTCGGGGAATGCTACCTCTGGATTGATGAGTAGGAAACAAAGGCGACCAAGAATTTGGGCGATTTAACACTACTGGTCATCAACAGGGATCGCACTGACGATGTTACGAAGCAGCCGAGTGAAGTGAAAGCTTGTAGGGACAAGAGCTATAACGTTTAATGCGTCGGTTCAAGTACCTTGACATTAGTGGAGAAAGAGCAATTGACAGCCAGTCTATCGATGAGGATGTTTCCCCTAAATGAGTACATCCAGTGTGTTGTCACTTGAACGTTCTCACTACTCATACAAAAGCGACCAGTTCAGTGATATTATTGAAATTGGGGTATTATTTGTAATTTGTCACATGAAGCAAATAAAGTTGGACGAAGGAATATGGTCATATGAGCACATGTTAGGAAGGGGGCCTTTCACGACAAACGCAGATCTAGAAGGCCAAAAGCTAAAGGCCTACTCATTGAATTGAGTTGAGATGAATTCGTAGTTCATTGCGCATTGCACTTCCTTCGTCATTGGCGCATTGAGTGCCTCAGGAGTTTTGAGGCCAGAATCTATATGGCGTTAAGGAGTCCCAATAGATGAACAGCTGTTGCCCTTTTGGACCGCAGCCGACAAATTTACAACTTGATGAGCAAGTAAATGCCAATATATGAGGTATGTAGTAGGTCGTGATGCCGTGCACGGTTACCAATAAACAGTTTTCTTGATCGGCCGTCTGTGACTCACAAATCGTGTTTAAAGTCGGAGGTAGCAACCTTGAGATGCTTCATCATGACACAGATTTTCCATGGACAAATCAGCCACACCAAAATTCCTGGCTTTTCAAAAAGAGTTGACACTAGTAAGCTCAATTGGGAATTGGAAAGTAGGTGTGTTGATTCTAGGATATGCAAATTTCAACATATTTGGTCTCAACGTACATAAATTTAGCATCTTGGAAGACTGGTGACTTGCTGCACCCAACAGCTAAGTAAAATACCAAGGCTGCAATTAATGCAGCGATCGGCGTGAGACGAAAAAGTGTCTGGAGGATCTTCCATAATCCAAGGTTTAAGGGGTCCGATCAGAAGCTCAAGATTAAGGTGTATTAGGTTAACAAAAACTTGCTTTGTTAATGAAGCCCGGTTGTCAAATCAAAGAAAACCAACAGCTTGAGTTATCGACCATTAATTTTATGAGACAGTGAGTGTTCGATTGCATCTGAGTTAGCACCGGAACACTGAAAAGGCGATTCCTACCAATTCTAGTTTTTTCAAAGATCGCTACTACCATATATGCTCATTAAGTAATTACGACAAAACCGTTTGAAAAAAGGCTAGTTAGTAAACACGGAGACGACTGTGGAAAAATTATTTCGTTTCGCCAGTCAGCCTGTACCAACCTGAGTACCGGTGATCAGTCAGATTAGGTTATTTTTACGAAAACTCGACAAGTGTCAGTGTGGAATTTCATTAGGGGACCAAAAACGTCAGTCTCCCTACAATTCGGAATGTTAAATCCGGTTCGGATAAATACGCAGTATTTTATGGATACACACAAAAGTGATTCTAACCAACACTGACCTGCGTGGATGAGCGCGGAACGATCGCATTGGAAGTTTCGTTGGTTTCATCGGGACCGGAAACTGATGATCGTAAAAATGTAGTTGAGTAGTAATCTGTTTCTGGCTTGGCGGTGATGATACTCGTAGTGCTAATGGCCCCCGGGATGCTCAAAGATGCATCGATCGTGTCGATCGGGACGCGATACACAGGCATGGTGTGCAAATCAATTGGCGTGACAAGGTTCCAGTTAGCGAACTTTCGGAGTTTTTGTTTAACCGATGACTCAGTCGGGGGTAATGGGTGACCAATCAGCATCAGTAAGTAAAGTACTTCTGTATCCCTCAAATGCAATAGACGCTTCAACAGATCATTGTGGAGAACTGATGATGATTCATTGGTTAGTAAAGGGATGCGTGGAGGTAAAATGGACTCGAAAGCAGGGCACAAATCCTTTCCTAATGAAGCCAGACGCAACAAAGAGGAACAACTGGGTCCATCAGGATGCAATGGCAAACGAACTGGCAACAAATCGTGCACGCATTTGTATCCTCGCGTTACTTCCTCCAGTTCGCGATTGATTTGGTCCAAATCTGGATGAGAGGATCGAGCACCCAGATCAAGCGACTGTCGAGAAATGGATACTAACTGACCACGAAGACAGTTCATCCGTCTGCGTAGGTGCAATTCAGTACGCTGAAGCTGGTTTTCCAGCTGCACGGCCAGTTCTGATGGCTCGCTTTGCAGCAAAGCATCGGGAATTACTAGCAACAAGTGTCGAAGAAAACGAAGTCCTGAGCGTATAGTGGATGGTCGCAGGAAACAACCGAGCACAGAGTGGAGATAGTTTGAGGAATGCAACAAAAAAGCCGGGAAATAGGCTCCAAGTATATTGAGGAATTGCAATAAGTGCAATCGCCGAGCAGATTGATTTGCGTAAACATTCTCACAGTCTTTGACATCACGGGCCGATCCATACATCTTTTCAGGCGGATTATGTTCCACACATCCAAAGCATATGTCCCGCAGTACTGGAACGGAGTGGGAGCGGTGTAGCCGTTGCGCAGTAGTAATCTGTTTGATTCCCAAAGGATCATAAGGTGTGGGAGTGCTAATGTCGACATTCATTCCAGCGGAAAAGAGCGGACGAATGGTCTCAACCAGTTGATCTTTAGTTTTTTCGGACGTCGAGCTACAAATAGTTTCGCGCCGGTCTGGTGAAAGGGGCTGGTTACCTTCCTTTTCGTAAGCCTCGTTATTTGCTAGATGATTCACATTATCAGATGAAAGACAAGCTGATTTGACCTTAATATGCGTAGGTGCTGTTGTAGAATCTATTGAAGGGGCTCTTGCCGTCTGCTCATCCACGACCTTAAGTTCAAGGGGAGGTGATGCCGCGCTGGCTGACGTGGTAGCAGATGTGCTTGGGTGTAACAGATGCGACAACATCTCCGACAACCGAGAAGACACTTCTTCTTGACCCAAACGCTCCAAAACTGTTTCAATTTCCAACACTTTCATATCCTCCTGAGCAGATATCAAATCGGATCGCATGCGCTGCCTGTATTCATTTATATGACCCTCAAACTGAACCAGCGTTTCATGTAATACTGAGAGAATCAGCAAAAGTTCACTGATTTCTGGAATACGAGACAAGTCGTCCGACAAAGGTATGGCAAGATCAGTAGGTCTACAGATCTTGGGTTTACTGTATTCATACCCCATCTGAACTTGCATATTTTCAATACGTCTCGGTAACTCTGAAAGACAGCGTATGACATTTTGAAGTAACGTCTGGAACTCCTTTTTCAGAGACTGGCTGGGGTCCATGGATGAATCCGTGACGGACAGTGGAATGTTACCAGATTGTTCAACAGCGAATTCAGCGGACTCAATCAAGTGGTCAGGGCTTGTGTGAGACGTTGTGACGGGTGCTTCCAAATTTAGCTTCATAAGTATGTTATCCAAGTATGACCGAAATTCGTCAACGGTTACATCGCAAACAGAGAGCCTAGGATTGTTCAGGAAGACATTAAGCTGATTTAGGAAATTTTGCAAACACGAAAACTTTTCGACCGAAAAATTTGATCTTCGTGATGTAGTGGCTTCCGCGGTAGGGAACCTGTCTTCAGTTGAATTTCCGTGCGACGGTGACATGGCAGTGAGCTGAATTTCGACTTTGTGTAGTAGGCCATTCAGCACCTCTACAAACTCATCTGATGGATTTTCTCTCGTCAATAAATGACGGATGCGGCAAGATTGGTCTTTACTGACTAATAAACACAGTGCGTAAACAAACGTCGACAAAACATCCGTTTTGGTACTTGCCAATCGATTATCCGCAACCATTGAACTGACATTAGTAATCCCGAGTGTGGTAGCTATTTCCGTTGAAACTTTACGTGTAGGTTCATTCAACTTCGTCTCCAAGGAGGTAGATCCCGCACGTGCACAAACTTTACCCGAATTCTCGACAGAAACTTTCAATTCTTCCAAATATTCAACTTCGTCCAGCGGAGTCAATTCCAGTGTGGAAGTAGACTGAAGTTGCTGCAGATGATCAATCAAGTCTTGGAGTTCACACGCAAAAGAGCGATAATGAGCTGGAGATAGATTTATGTGACATTTAATTTCATTGGCCAATGTGCAGCAAGCCCAACGAGTAAAAGAAAGCGTGGCGTGTACAAAACGTTTCATTACAGTGAGGTTCTCTTTGAACACCCAAAGATTCCGATCCAACACAGCAAGGTTGAGACTTGCCTGTGTACTGCATTCCTTTGACTGAACAGCACGGATAGTCGATCTCAGTTGAGCTGATGAGAGATATTCAGAAGGAATATCAGAACTCCGACAAACAGATTCCTCTACGTCCTTTTTCCCTAACATTGCAACTCTGTCGAAAATGGTAGGTACTTCATGTGTGGCGAAGGATGAATCGATATCCCCCCGTTCTGATATTAGTACAGGGGACCCCTCCGCACAACCGTCAATAAGCTGCGGGGTATCCGCAGGGTAAGAGCATGGCAGGATCTGGGGAACTAATTCATCATTGTGCGAAACATCCCGTGTATTCAACAACAACGAGTCAATGAGATTCTCGCACATTTGGCCTACTTCTAATTCATCCATCTCATTGATCCTCACAAGCAGCTCAGCAAACCTGGATTTCAACACCTGCAACTCAACAAAAAGACCGTCAACCACCGACCGGATGTTGCACAATTCCCGAGCAGCAGCATTATAAAAATCAGAAGAGGCCGAGAGCCGTCCACGCAATAAATTGCATTCATTCTCAACCTGACACTGAATTACCGAACGTTCCCTGAACAAATCAAACAGAGCAGAGCAACGCGACTCCAAAACATGCGGGGCCAAATCCGAAACAGAAAAATCACGAGGATCGCAACCCAAAAAGGTATCACAAACACCCACTATAGAACAACCAACACGCGACCATTCCAACTGGAGGGACCGCAGACGCGAGAGCTCCTGATCAACGCCGATAGCAAAGGAGTCATTATGAGACCCAGAAACTGGCCCACATACAACACTTTGATCCATAATGGGCACTCCGCACACATACGAGTTCACCACATCCACCATCGAACTCGGACAAACGGACGATAACTGAGATTCCAACTGGCATTTCTCCTTCTCCAGAACATCGATCCTGCACAACGCATCCGCCAATCGGCTCTCCAAATCCGACGATTCCACAAATATACCCTTGCTTACAACAGCACCCATCACATCCGAATCGACCACATCGAATACACCAGCAGACACCCTGTCCACAACCGGTGCTGCACGTTCACCAACAATGTCAACGTCAACGAATCTCTCTGATACAGATGACCTCCCGTCACCCAGAACAACATCAACACCAACTACCGATTTCTCCACGTCACACATCGGTACACCACTTGGAATCACCTCAAGACTCGACGAATGATCAGCCGAAATTATCGCATCCAAGACAGGTGCACCGCTCGCAGCCAATGAATCACAAGGCACAGAACCAAACACATCCTGATCAACGCCCAGACCGACGGGAGAGACCGACTCCAACAAACACGCTTCCGTCTGCTGACCAACGTCAACGCTCACAATACTCGTAACACCAAGACAATCCGGCGCAAACTGCTTCGCTGCTAGCTCACTCCTCGCACGGTCGCACACACTCAGCAACTGCAAATGCTCGCCTCGCACACTAGCAAGCTCACGCTGCAACCGGCACAACACCGCATCCGGATCCGTTTGCACACCCGACGACACAATCGACACAACTGAGCGCTCGGACACTGACAACGGAACTTGCACATCCCCGGACGAAACACCAGCAATGTGAGAATCCGAATCAAATCCGCAAACATCCAACCTCGATTCAACACCATCACACTCAATTCCAAACTCCAAACACTTCGCTGAAAGAACGCGATTCACACCATTCACACGATCCAACTCCGATGAAAGCTCAAACACACGATCTCCCAAACGACTACACTCAGCCTCCATTGATGACACCACGTATCGGACGTCACACAATGCAGCCTCGCGATCTCGAACCAACCGCGTCAACACATCAATCTGTTCACCGCGGGACCGCAACTCAACACTCAATTCCGCTTGTGTCCGCAACAATGACGAATCCGATCCATCAACCTCAGCAACTGCACCGGACAAAACCTCTGGCGGCACATCAAACGAAGGTGTCAAACACACAGGACATGGAGGAGGCGGAGGCAGTAGGTCAATGCGGTCTGACGACAAGCTCAACTCCGATCGATCCGATGGACCAACACCAACATCAACTCGTTCAGCAGCACCAACATCGGCGTCAGACACTGAATCCCCAATCAAGTGCGCCGACACCACACCCGAAACATCACCTCGTCCAAACATCTCACTCGAACCAACTCCGACATCACACATCGAGGCGCCCACATACTCAATCCAACCGTCCGAAACCGCCAAACCAACATCGGCCGGAACAGATGCGCTGGTAGGACCAATGCTCACACTCTGACACGCTGAATCAACCAATACACGACTGAAACCGGGGGTCGCACTCAAACTAGACAACGCAGATGCTTCAGACTCGCACACCCTCAGCGACGCTGACGTAGACATCACAGGAGGAACAACCAGACGAGACTCAACCGGCACAGACATCACACCACTCTTCAGGCAATCCAATTCTGCAAGCGCCTGATCACGTTCACAACGAACGGATTCCAGTCGACTCTCGTACTCTCCGGACAACTCACACAACGCACGAGAAACACGATCCGACAAAGACTGCTCCGACTCAGTCAGACGGCAGCGCAACATCTCGCACTCAGTGCACGCATTCCCTAGGCCACCAATCTGTTCACAAAGACTCGCGTTCTCACCGCGTACCGCCAACAACTCACTGCGCAACGACGACAATTCGGCATTCAACTGTTCCACGAGGACGCCAGAAACAGCCAAATCCGATGAACGACGCGCACACAACTCCTCACTCGCTGAAAGCGCCGCACACACTCGCGCATGCTCATCGCGTATCACACACGCGGCCGCCAACGACTCACGTGCAACACGCAACTCATGCTCCAGCTCACAAACACGAGCTGTGCTGGACGATGCGGAAACCAGCAAATCATTCACATTCTGCGCAAACAATGAAAACTCTGACAAGTACTCAGACCGCCATGCATCATGTGTCGAACGAAGCGCGCACAACTGTTCACGCACAACCAACAGAGCCCGCCTCATCTTCCCCAAATCAACACCAACCTCATTCACACTGGCGCCCTGCGAAGACACACGCGAACACAACAATCCACACTCCGTCTCAGCAACACCCAACCGACTAGTCAACGTAGACAATTCACGAGACTGTCGCGCAAACGCCTCCCGCAGCTGCGCACAATGCGATTCCGATTCCGACAAACTATCACGCAACCCACGTGCGCATTCCTCACTGGCAACCAAATCAGCCGCCACCGTCATCTCGCACAACTCAACACGATCGACCTGGGACAACGCAGCTCCCAAATCTGCTTCCAGAGAATCACGATCCACCGACGCAACAGCACAACTCGAACGCAGAGATACAACCTCATCCAACAGACCACGCAAGTCACTCACAGCACCGCACAAAACAACGCGCATACGATCCAACAAATCACCACGTTCCGAAAGACAATCACGAAGCAAGGAAACCTCCACCTCTGCTGACGAAAGACGCGATTGCAAATCCGACAATTCTGATTCCGGAACCTTCTCCACACCCCCACACACAACATCCGAGCAAGCCACTATTGGCTCAGTCACCACACTGGGCACTCCGCACACATACGAGTTCACCACATCCACCATCGAACTCGGACAAACGGACGATAACTGAGATTCCAACTGGCATTTCTCCTTCTCCAGAACATCGATCCTGCACAACGCATCCGCCAATCGGCTCTCCAAATCCGACGATTCCACAAATATACCCTTGCTTACAACAGCACCCATCACATCCGAATCGACCACATCGAATACACCAGCAGACACCCTGTCCACAACCGGTGCTGCACGTTCACCAACAATGTCAACGTCAACGAATCTCTCTGATACAGATGACCTCCCGTCACCCAGAACAACATCAACACCAACTACCGATTTCTCCACGTCACACATCGGTACACCACTTGGAATCACCTCAAGACTCGACGAATGATCAGCCGAAATTATCGCATCCAAGACAGGTGCACCGCTCGCAGCCAATGAATCACAAGGCACAGAACCAAACACATCCTGATCAACGCCCAGACCGACGGGAGAGACCGACTCCAACAAACACGCTTCCGTCTGCTGACCAACGTCAACGCTCACAATACTCGTAACACCAAGACAATCCGGCGCAAACTGCTTCGCTGCTAGCTCACTCCTCGCACGGTCGCACACACTCAGCAACTGCAAATGCTCGCCTCGCACACTAGCAAGCTCACGCTGCAACCGGCACAACACCGCATCCGGATCCGTTTGCACACCCGACGACACAATCGACACAACTGAGCGCTCGGACACTGACAACGGAACTTGCACATCCCCGGACGAAACACCAGCAATGTGAGAATCCGAATCAAATCCGCAAACATCCAACCTCGATTCAACACCATCACACTCAATTCCAAACTCCAAACACTTCGCTGAAAGAACGCGATTCACACCATTCACACGATCCAACTCCGATGAAAGCTCAAACACACGATCTCCCAAACGACTACACTCAGCCTCCATTGATGACACCACGTATCGGACGTCACACAATGCAGCCTCGCGATCTCGAACCAACCGCGTCAACACATCAATCTGTTCACCGCGGGACCGCAACTCAACACTCAATTCCGCTTGTGTCCGCAACAATGACGAATCCGATCCATCAACCTCAGCAACTGCACCGGACAAAACCTCTGGCGGCACATCAAACGAAGGTGTCAAACACACAGGACATGGAGGAGGCGGAGGCAGTAGGTCAATGCGGTCTGACGACAAGCTCAACTCCGATCGATCCGATGGACCAACACCAACATCAACTCGTTCAGCAGCACCAACATCGGCGTCAGACACTGAATCCCCAATCAAGTGCGCCGACACCACACCCGAAACATCACCTCGTCCAAACATCTCACTCGAACCAACTCCGACATCACACATCGAGGCGCCCACATACTCAATCCAACCGTCCGAAACCGCCAAACCAACATCGGCCGGAACAGATGCGCTGGTAGGACCAATGCTCACACTCTGACACGCTGAATCAACCAATACACGACTGAAACCGGGGGTCGCACTCAAACTAGACAACGCAGATGCTTCAGACTCGCACACCCTCAGCGACGCTGACGTAGACATCACAGGAGGAACAACCAGACGAGACTCAACCGGCACAGACATCACACCACTCTTCAGGCAATCCAATTCTGCAAGCGCCTGATCACGTTCACAACGAACGGATTCCAGTCGACTCTCGTACTCTCCGGACAACTCACACAACGCACGAGAAACACGATCCGACAAAGACTGCTCCGACTCAGTCAGACGGCAGCGCAACATCTCGCACTCAGTGCACGCATTCCCTAGGCCACCAATCTGTTCACAAAGACTCGCGTTCTCACCGCGTACCGCCAACAACTCACTGCGCAACGACGACAATTCGGCATTCAACTGTTCCACGAGGACGCCAGAAACAGCCAAATCCGATGAACGACGCGCACACAACTCCTCACTCGCTGAAAGCGCCGCACACACTCGCGCATGCTCATCGCGTATCACACACGCGGCCGCCAACGACTCACGTGCAACACGCAACTCATGCTCCAGCTCACAAACACGAGCTGTGCTGGACGATGCGGAAACCAGCAAATCATTCACATTCTGCGCAAACAATGAAAACTCTGACAAGTACTCAGACCGCCATGCATCATGTGTCGAACGAAGCGCGCACAACTGTTCACGCACAACCAACAGAGCCCGCCTCATCTTCCCCAAATCAACACCAACCTCATTCACACTGGCGCCCTGCGAAGACACACGCGAACACAACAATCCACACTCCGTCTCAGCAACACCCAACCGACTAGTCAACGTAGACAATTCACGAGACTGTCGCGCAAACGCCTCCCGCAGCTGCGCACAATGCGATTCCGATTCCGACAAACTATCACGCAACCCACGTGCGCATTCCTCACTGGCAACCAAATCAGCCGCCACCGTCATCTCGCACAACTCAACACGATCGACCTGGGACAACGCAGCTCCCAAATCTGCTTCCAGAGAATCACGATCCACCGACGCAACAGCACAACTCGAACGCAGAGATACAACCTCATCCAACAGACCACGCAAGTCACTCACAGCACCGCACAAAACAACGCGCATACGATCCAACAAATCACCACGTTCCGAAAGACAATCACGAAGCAAGGAAACCTCCACCTCTGCTGACGAAAGACGCGATTGCAAATCCGACAATTCTGATTCCGGAACCTTCTCCACACCCCCACACACAACATCCGAGCAAGCCACTATTGGCTCAGTCACCACACTGGGCACTCCGCACACATACGAGTTCACCACATCCACCATCGAACTCGGACAAACGGACGATAACTGAGATTCCAACTGGCATTTCTCCTTCTCCAGAACATCGATCCTGCACAACGCATCCGCCAATCGGCTCTCCAAATCCGACGATTCCACAAATATACCCTTGCTTACAACAGCACCCATCACATCCGAATCGACCACATCGAATACACCAGCAGACACCCTGTCCACAACCGGTGCTGCACGTTCACCAACAATGTCAACGTCAACGAATCTCTCTGATACAGATGACCTCCCGTCACCCAGAACAACATCAACACCAACTACCGATTTCTCCACGTCACACATCGGTACACCACTTGGAATCACCTCAAGACTCGACGAATGATCAGCCGAAATTATCGCATCCAAGACAGGTGCACCGCTCGCAGCCAATGAATCACAAGGCACAGAACCAAACACATCCTGATCAACGCCCAGACCGACGGGAGAGACCGACTCCAACAAACACGCTTCCGTCTGCTGACCAACGTCAACGCTCACAATACTCGTAACACCAAGACAATCCGGCGCAAACTGCTTCGCTGCTAGCTCACTCCTCGCACGGTCGCACACACTCAGCAACTGCAAATGCTCGCCTCGCACACTAGCAAGCTCACGCTGCAACCGGCACAACACCGCATCCGGATCCGTTTGCACACCTGACGACACAATCGACACAACACCGCATCCGGATCCGTTTGCACACCTGACGACACAATCGACACAACACCGCATCCGGATCCGTTTGCACACCTGACGACACAATCGACACAACACCGCATCCGGATCCGTTTGCACACCTGACGACACAATCGACACAACACCGCATCCGGATCCGTTTGCACACCCGACGACACAATCGACACAACTGAGCGCTCGGACACTGACAACGGAACTTGCACATCCCCGGACGAAACACCAGCAATGTGAGAATCCGAATCAAATCCGCAAACATCCAACCTCGATTCAACACCATCACACTCAATTCCAAACTCCAAACACTTCGCTGAAAGAACGCGATTCACACCATTCACACGATCCAACTCCGATGAAAGCTCAAACACACGATCTCCCAAACGACTACACTCAGCCTCCATTGATGACACCACGTATCGGACGTCACACAATGCAGCCTCGCGATCTCGAACCAACCGCGTCAACACATCAATCTGTCGCGCGCGGGACCGCAACTCAACACTCAATTCCGCTTGTGTCCGCAACAATGACGAATCCGATCCATCAACCTCAGCAACTGCAACAAAACCTCTACTCAACACTCAATTCCGCTTGTGTCCGCAACAATGACGAATCCGATCCATCAACCTCAGCAACTGCACCGGACAAAACCTCTGGCGGCACATCAAACGAAGGTGTCAAACACACAGGACATGGAGGAGGCGGAGGCAGTAGGTCAATGCGGTCTGACGACAAGCTCAACTCCGATCGATCCGATGGACCAACACCAACATCAACTCGTTCAGCAGCACCAACATCGGCGTCAGACACTGAATCCCCAATCAAGTGCGCCGACACCACACCCGAAACATCACCTCGTCCAAACATCTCACTCGAACCAACTCCGACATCACACATCGAGGCGCCCACATACTCAATCCAACCGTCCGAAACCGCCAAACCAACATCGGCCGGAACAGATGCGCTGGTAGGACCAATGCTCACACTCTGACACGCTGAATCAACCAATACACGACTGAAACCGGGGGTCGCACTCAAACTAGACAACGCAGATGCTTCAGACTCGCACACCCTCAGCGACGCTGACGTAGACATCACAGGAGGAACAACCAGACGAGACTCAACCGGCACAGACATCACACCACTCTTCAGGCAATCCAATTCTGCAAGCGCCTGATCACGTTCACAACGAACGGATTCCAGTCGACTCTCGTACTCTCCGGACAACTCACACAACGCACGAGAAACACGATCCGACAAAGACTGCTCCGACTCAGTCAGACGGCAGCGCAACATCTCGCACTCAGTGCACGCATTCCCTAGGCCACCAATCTGTTCACAAAGACTCGCGTTCTCACCGCGTACCGCCAACAACTCACTGCGCAACGACGACAATTCGGCATTCAACTGTTCCACGAGGACGCCAGAAACAGCCAAATCCGATGAACGACGCGCACACAACTCCTCACTCGCTGAAAGCGCCGCACACACTCGCGCATGCTCATCGCGTATCACACACGCGGCCGCCAACGACTCACGTGCAACACGCAACTCATGCTCCAGCTCACAAACACGAGCTGTGCTGGACGATGCGGAAACCAGCAAATCATTCACATTCTGCGCAAACAATGAAAACTCTGACAAGTACTCAGACCGCCATGCATCATGTGTCGAACGAAGC
>NW_008751703.1:1794943-1800993 GCF_000715545.1 Opisthorchis viverrini | reverse complement strand
TTGTTGGAGTCGGTCTCTCCCGTCGGTCTTGGCGTTGAGCCGGATATGTTGGTGGGGTTTGAGCGTGAAAATCAGTGTGCCAGGTGTTCGTCGACTTTGAATTCCGGTATTTTGTTTGGTAAATTGATTCCTTCCGTGTCTGATGTTCTCGCGTATTCTGGTTCATTTGGTGGTTGTGGTTTCGTTGGACAATCGAGGCCTTCGTGTCATTTGAAGCGTCCCTTTGCTGGTGCTCTCTCGTATTCTTCTGTGATTTCGGATTCTGTATGCGATTGTTTAGGTGAGGTTGATCGGCTTCGTGTTGTGTTGCAGCGGACCAATCTTAACCTGGTTTGTGCTGTGGATTATTTGGACGTTCATAAGGCCCTCGTTCCTCGGATTGTCGATTTCATTGTATGGTGTCGTAACAATGTGTTAGATTCTCTTCGTAGTTCTTCGGCGTTTTTCGAACTCGAGCGGCCGTTGGCCCGCATTGCTGATCTTCATCCGGACTGTTTCCGTGCTCTCGAAATCCAGGACCTGTTTGTTTTTCCTGACCCCGCGGTTGCACTGTGTGCGCCGGAGGCAGTATCCTCTCTTTCTTCTGGTCTTGTGGAGTGTTCCAACCTCACCTCTTGTGATGTGGATGGTTTTGTGCCCTCTGGTAATGATGAGTTGTTTGGATACACCGTCGGTGGTGTACCAGTGGTTTCAACTGGGGACTCTTCCGCACTCGGGCATCTTGTTGTCCCCCTGGTTGGTCCACTTTGTATGGATTCAGTCAACTTCCTTCCACAAGAACGGGAGTCACTTGATTTGTGTAAGTTGCTTAGCGTGACGCACAAGCGTGTGAATGAGCTGGAAGCGTGTTTGCGCAGTAGTGAAGAGGACAAAGATCAACTTCAACTGACAATCGCGGATTTGGAGAAGCAGATGAGGGAAAAAGATCTGGAACTTGCGGACGCTCTCGATGAACTGCGAGCTCACCGTGCCGAACTAGAAACCAGTTTGAACATGTTCCTCGAAAAGTCAGATGAGTTTGACTCACTTCGAGCTGAAAATTTATCTCTACAAGATATGGCAAATGATGCTGTCCAGAGACAAAGGGCGGCGATTGTCGATGCTGAATCAACCCATGATTGTTTGATGAAAACTGAGCTAGAGATTGTTAGCTTAAAAGATAGGCTTATTTCATTAGACAAAGAGGTGCGATCTTTAAAGGGTGTAATATCGTATCGTGATCAGGAGCTTACTGATGCTTCAACCTTGCGGGGGGAGCTCGAGATGACAATATCCTGCTTACAGTCAGAGGGAAGGGAAAAAGATGCGACGATTGCGGGGCTACACTTTGAACTCACCACTGCTTCGGAGAAATTCGATGTAGTGAATGCTGATCTTTCTTGTAAACAAATGCAATGCACTAGATTTGAAAATATACTGGCCGGCGTAGTTAGCGAGTTACGAATGGTATGTCAGTACTTGGTAAAATCACCAAATTCTGAATCCATCCATCCCAGCTTATTTTCGTCCTTGCGTGCACAATTAGAATCCATCATTTCACGTTGTTTATCGTCGGTTGACTCCAGCCCAACTTATCATATTTCGCCATGTTACGAAGAAACTGATACGAGTTTTTCAAGTATTTTTAACGATGATGGCAAGTTACAGCCTATTTCGGAGCATTTCATTCCATCTCTGCAACAAGAACTTGATGAATTAGGCTTCCAGTTTGATCCTCTGACGGTCGTCACTCAACAAACTATCCCGAAGCCTATGACTACTGTTGATCCAGGCTGTGTTACTTCACCGCTCTCGGCTTTCCGAGATACATTCGAAGAGACCAGCGAAAACCTTACGAGAAGCAAACCTGAGCTCACTAACCCTAAAGAATTGTTGAACATAATCCTAAATAGAGTAAACGTAATATGTCAAAAAGCTTTCGAGAGACCAATAGCTTCGATACGCAACCTGGAACAGAGGCTTTCACAACTTGAACGCCGAGCCGCAACATGCGCTGATAAACTACATCTGAAAAAATCAACGGAAACCGAACAGCACACTTCCTACAGACAAAATAGTTCTCAAAAACACTGTAACTCCTTGCAAGTTAATGCAGGCGAACCACATTCCAAAATTGAAGATTTGCTTTTCGCGCCTAACATGCCAGGTATGTTGGGGCCTGACATTGAAACGATCCAACAGAACACAACAATGCGTTCGGTTTTGGAAGAAATAAAAGAGCTGTCACACCGCTGCCTCACTGCTGAATCAGAACGTAATAGGTTGACGACACTGCTATACACAATGAGACAAGTTTACGGGGAGTTTAGTGGAAGGGAAAATATGGAAAACACTGATTACGTTTCAATAGGTGATCATGAGGCACACCACTCGAACTATGTAGCTGACTGCCTTTCTGAGGATACAGGATTGAAACACAGATACCTAACCCACGATTCGCTAAATATGGCTACTGAACCGCCGTCGAAATTTAGCAGACCCCAAATACACCAGGAGGTAAGAGTCAAAACGAAGTCACTGGAAAAATCGATGATAGCCAAAACTCATTTTGAAGAACAACCACTATACCCAGTAGGTGACCACTCACATCAGGGAGCAAATCATCGTGCGAACACCCCTGGAGGAAAAGCACACATACCAATCGCTGGAGCCTATGTATGTCAGCAAACGCCAATCCGTAGCGAACAGGAACAGCGTTCGGTTGACGTTGACATTGTTGGTGAACGTGCAGCACCGGTTGGTTGTGGGGTGTCTGCTGGTGTATTCGATGTGGTCGATTCGGATGTGATGGGTGCTGTTGTAAGCAAGGGTATATTTGTGGAATCGTCGGATTTGGAGAGCCGATTGGCGGATGCGTTGTGCAGGATCGATGTTCTGGAGAAGGAGAAATGCCAGTTGGAATCTCAGTTATCGTCCGTTTGTCCGAGTTCGATGGTGGATGTGGTGAACTCGTATGTGTGCGGAGTGCCCAGTGTGGTGACTGAGCCAATAGTGGCTTGCTCGGATGTTGTGTGTGGGGGTGTGGAGAAGGTTCCGGAATCAGAATTGTCGGATTTGCAATCGCGTCTTTCGTCAGCAGAGGTGGAGGTTTCCTTGCTTCGTGATTGTCTTTCGGAACGTGGTGATTTGTTGGATCGTATGCGCGTTGATTTGTGCGGTGCTGTGAGTGACTTGCGTGGTCTGTTGGATGAGGTTGTATCTCTGCGTTCGAGTTGTGCTGTTGCGTCGGTGGATCGTGATTCTCTGGAAGCAGATTTGGGAGCTGCGTTGTCCCAGGTCGATCGTGTTGAGTTGTGCGAGATGACGGTGGCGGCTGATTTGGTTGCCAGTGAGGAATGCGCACGTGGGTTGCGTGATAGTTTGTCGGAATCGGAATCGCATTGTGCGCAGCTGCGGGAGGCGTTTGCGCGACAGTCTCGTGAATTGTCTACGTTGACTAGTCGGTTGGGTGTTGCTGAGACGGAGTGTGGATTGTTGTGTTCGCGTGTGTCTTCGCAGGGCGCCAGTGTGAATGAGGTTGGTGTTGATTTGGGGAAGATGAGGCGGGCTCTGTTGGTTGTGCGTGAACAGTTGTGCGCGCTTCGTTCGACACATGATGCATGGCGGTCTGAGTACTTGTCAGAGTTTTCATTGTTTGCGCAGAATGTGAATGATTTGCTGGTTTCCGCATCGTCCAGCACAGCTCGTGTTTGTGAGCTGGAGCATGAGTTGCGTGTTGCACGAGGTCTGTTGAATGATATTTCTGTGCTTCGTTCTTGTGATGCTAAACCTGACGTCCTTTCAAGTGTATCGTTTGAATCCGGCGTTGATTGTTCTGGTGTTCCCCCTACTCGAGTTTCGCCTGATACGGTTTCTAGATCGACATCCGCAGCTTTTGAGTTTTCGGAATCTCTGGTTTCATGTTGTATTCGTTCACTGTCACAATGTTTGGAATTTTGTGACATTGCTTTGCGTTGTTTAGAGGCAGATGGATCTCCTGACTTGCTTTCCATTTCGACTCATTTATTGGATCCTGGTCTTCAAGATTGCTCGTTTTCAGAAAATCTTGATGGTGCTCGTATTCTTGAGTTCCTGTCTGGATTGTGTTCACATTTGCATTCATGCCTGTCTCGGTTATCCGATCTGTGTCTGACGCGTGTGAGTTCACTAATGGCCGAAATAGGAAACCTAAAGCGACATAATATGTCTGTTACAGATGAGAACGAATCCCTGAAGCGTACCATACAAGCCATGTGCAAACCGCCTACCCGACACCCGATTCTCAATCGATTCAGTTCTGAAGTCACCAAGTTGGTGTCAGAAGTTGCTCCTAACTATTCGCCGTCGCATGGTTCACAGGATGAGGTTCCATTATTTGTACCTACCTCATCTAACTTACCTGATACGGCTTCGGCGTCTGAACACTTGAATTGGCTTCCTATGGACCCTGTTAAACGAGAGCAGTGCGAGCTTTCTGGCGAAATGGCAGATTTTTCATTAGACAATCGAATTTATCGCGCACCTGTGCCTCCTAAACACATGTTGGAACTTACCTTATCAAACGAAAAAGTGACCGATCTTATACTCTCCGTGGGAGCTGTCCCTAAAGAGGAAATTCAGAAGTATGAAGAACTACAGCACCAATATGATCAGTTAAAGCAGCAGGCTTCAGAATTATATGGGGAACGCAAGCAATTGTTCAACTGGAACCTGTGTCTGCAAGACTCACTGAAAGCCAACGAGCTTGAGCTTTTGGCACTTCGTGGTCAGCACGGTATTCAGTTGACTGTGGAAACTGGAACGGAGCCACTCATACCTTGGGACCGCATTGTCGCTGATGTCCTAACTGACTATACCACTTCTGTCATATCTGTGGAGTGCGGTTGTCAGACTGACACCACGGCAACAACCCCACATACATCCTCGGAAGTTAAGGATGAAATATTACACTCCGGTGACACAACGCTGTGTACCGGTTATCCACCGCTCCCTCCAAAACACTTGAAACAGCTTACGGGCGATATGGGTATTTTCCGGAATGCTGGTGACCTACAGGGGACCATCAAATCTGTCGACGAAATCGCTAATATAGATTTAAAAACTACAGGACATGATCTCCAAACATCACGTTCAACTGAACCGCTCTTACCAAGTGTTTGCATATCCAAGGAACTGCCGAGTGGGCCAGGAGCCGAGCTGCTCTTGCCCCCACCGCGAGCACCGCGTCAGATACANGAACCGCTCTTACCAAGTGTTTGCATATCCAAGGAACTGCCGAGTGGGCCAGGAGCCGAGCTGCTCTTGCCCCCACCGCGAGCACCGCGTCAGATACATGCATACCACGCAACATATGGACATATCGTAACACATGATCCGAAAAGTGAGCAAATCGATATAATATACCCTACTGATGAAACAATGGTGAGGTCCAACTTGGGACAGAAAACAGCATTCCAAAACCGAAACCAAGAAAGCGAGAGTTCAGATACATTTATCTCACTGAAGGCAGTAGACCATGAACGAAGCATCTCAAAGCCTTCACCCTCAGCAGTTGCATCAACCTTATATTGTCCGCCCGACAAAACGAGCCCTAGCGGAGCACACACCATAGATTTCCTGAGCAGAGCACATGAGAAACGTAATCCGACATTCCGTCAGTTAGGCCAAAGTGGCGAGGATGATATAACTGCCCGAACTGTCGAAAAAGAAAGCGAACTAGATGTCTCATCGTGGAACCAGGATATAACAACCGAAGAGTGCAACTTATTGTCGAAATCGGTATCAATTCGACAAACTCCATTTCCAGACACCACAGATCCTTATTCAAATGACACCTCAGACGGACCACAAAGCTGTACGCAGCATGTTTCTCAACACAAAATAACCTATCACCTTTCAAACGAGTTCCACATCACAGAAAAAACACCACAACCACTTCAGTCCGCAAACTCTCACAGTCAGTTACCCACAGAGCAATCTCCCACAGTGTATCCACCAAGCCATGAAAAAAGGTATGACATAATCGTTGAACTACAAAAAGCAAGCAGGGGACTTTCGGCACTGCGGGAGAA
>NW_008751703.1:1744747-1789235 GCF_000715545.1 Opisthorchis viverrini | reverse complement strand
CTCAACACTCAATTCCGCTTGTGTCCGCACCAAGGAAGATTCCGATGTTTCGTTATCTATTAAAGGAGCGCGGATGATATCTGTGGTCAATATTTGTGGGCGTGTCACGTTCACACTGAATGACATTTGTGGTGGCAATAATTCTGGAGGCGCTGGCGTTGTACGGTCTTTTGCTAATTCCGGGTAATTGGCATCGGTATCCGCCTGAGCTGAAGATGACTGTTCTTGTGTGCTAATTTCCGTGAATTTAGTGACTCGTGCAACGCTTTGTGAATCCCTGTCTATCGGTGCTTCAATGTCTTGCTTGTCAGACGCAGGATAGCCGTTCCAAGCATTACAAACCTGATGGACATCCAACGGTGTCAATTTGGAATTCGCATGTTCCATCGTTGGTTTTGTTGTAGCAGGGTGAGTTTTAGTGTCTGTTGGCTCACTGTGTGCACGTTTAAATTCGGCTTTTGTTATAATGGCTTGATCTGACTTTCTACGGGACAGCATGAATTGACCGTCCAGGATCGGTGCCAGGGTTTCTTGTCTTTTAGCTGCGTGTGGACCTGAGATGTCTTCACATGTTGCTGTGCTAATAAGCGTATCTTCTACACTCGGTAGCTGAAAGTGTTGCTTCATGTAAGCAGCTTCACAGTCCATAACAAGAGCGGTTTCTAAAGGAATGTATGGTCCGTGTTCAAATGCCGCTTCTTTCTCACATAATACAGGTCTTTTAATATCGGACGGTTTCTNAAATGCCGCTCTTTCTCACATAATACAGGTCTTTTAATATCGGACGGTTTCTCATCTCGACTGTCTGACATTTCCAGCCGCAGAGATAGCTTATCTAGACCATCTTTTAGCTCACGACTCATTTGTTCATTAGTTTGCTCCAGATATTTGATACGTTGACGCATGTATTCAAGTTCACCAGCCTGTACTTCTGTCCAGCTGCTGGCCGGAAGCTCGTCCGTGCCGACTTGCTTGTCTATATTTGTGTTCCTCACTTCGAGTGTTTGAACATGAGTAGACAAAACGACCGTCTGATGCTCTAGTTCATGTTGAGCCTGTTGGTATTTTGTCTGCAACGAGGTAAATTCAATCCGTAGTAGAGCTATCTCATTTTCCTTTTGTAAGAGTTGTTCTCGGTTCAACGCAAGTTGGCCCTCCAAGCTGGCTCTCATTTCTTCCTGTTGATCCACCTTTTCCGTAAGACTGTTCAGACGCTGCCAGGTGATATCCTGTTCAGCAAGTGCAGAATTTAATCGGCTCCTGGTCTGTTTCAATTCATTCTTGGTTTGATCCCTTTCGGTCACCACTTGGATAAGTGTGGCTTCCAGTTCTTCTTTGGCGACTGAAAGATCGGAAATGCGTCCAGACATAGATTCAATCACACTTCGAGCCTTCTGAAGATCATCACTGAGTCCAGCCTCTCTGCTGGACTTCTCAGAAAACAACTCTTGTAGCTTCTGAAGGCGATATTCTAAGTCGTTTTTCTGCTGTTCGCTATATTGCAACTGCTTTTTGACGGCTTGCAATGTGTGAGAATCTCCAATGAGCTTGTTGACTTGAGCTTCTAGTTCTACTTTAGCCGCAGCCACTAGTTGAAGTTCTTGTCTGTTTTCAGCCAAACATTGCTCGTTATGCCTCAGCTTCAGCATAAGTCTTTGTATGTCTAGCTGTCCAGATTCATCAGAAGAACCGATATCAGATACATGTGGCGAATCGCATTCGGGGCGCACAGTACCAGCGCTTAATTCTGGAAGAGATTTATCATCATTGAATATGGAGCGATGTCCGATTTGACACGGATGGTAAGGACTATTATGAGATAACACTGGCTGCACATATCTGCCAGCGTCCGAACACAACACTCGATTGTGGGCAGACTGTAACATCGGCTCTCTCTCCAGTGTGACCTCCGGTGCAATAGCTTCATTGAAACTGCTGCGCGATGGGGTAATCAATGTCGCCCTCTCATCTGGATAGATTGGTGGAACTTCGTTGAGCCCACAATCGAAAATCGAGGCAACAGAATGTGACGGGAATAATTTCCCATCTGTCTCTCTGTCGGACATGCCGGACTGAAAACCGGAGCGTTTATCTGACTCCCACGGAAAGTGACGGCGGAGATCATCTACCTGTTTGAGTGTTTCCGTGTGTTCCGATACCACACAGTGATAATTTTGCTCCATGGTACTCAGTCGGTATTGAGTAGCATCCAGTTGATTTTGGAGGTGTACGCAGCTCGTAGTACGGTGCTCTAGTTGCGTAGAATACGCACCGAGTGACTCAGTAGCCCAGCGGATATAATAGGAAACCAGCTGTGGTACCGCTTGAAACTCAAGGTTGTCCAGTAGTGTACTGAAGGCAGACGACTCGTTCTTTGGGAGTGACTCCATTAATTCAACTTTTATTCTCATAAGATACGACGTTAAAGCGTCGATTTCATGGTTAGCTGCACTTAGTTGTGCCTGTAAACTGCCTTGGGTACTGCGCAAATGAAGCAATTCTGCATGCAACCCAGACGTCAGTTCCACTGATTCTGTGGAAGGCCTTTCGCGCGGAGACTGTAAATCTCGATATGTAGCGCGATGTGCACATGCGTTTTCGTCACTTACGTTGTCTCCACAAACCGGAATCCGATCAACAGACGAAAACCTACCTGCTGTTGAGGCTTCCAGAAAAGGAAACCGTGAGGCTTCTACGATAACCGGTGGGGAAAGCGGTTGATCGGTATCAATCGCAGCATCCCGCACACTTTTGTGTTTGGTGTTGCTCAGCTTTTTCGCCAGAGATCCGATCTCGTTAGTGAGGAAATTGAGATGATCACGCATCCAGCTCATACAATAGTTCACACGACCAGTCAACTCGCCGTGTATGGCACGTAACTGCCAAATATTCTCACGGATATGCTGCACAGTTTCCACATGGCACAGGTAGGCAGGTTGAGAGACCGACTAGAAATAAAATTAAAAATATAAACCAATCAGGTGGGATAGTGAACATTGAACTTGCATAAGAGCATTCCATAGTGAAATTGTGCAATACACGAACCAAATAATCTGGTGCAAAAACTTTGGAGCAGTCAGATAGATTTGCAACTATGTAGTGAATCAAGCCAACTGGGAAAATGCCTTGGCCTATTCATACTAATATTCAGATAGTGTTTAGTTCAAGGTCATGAACGAATCTATCACCGAATAGCTATTCGAGTGATATATATATATATATATACCAGCGCTGGCAACAAAACAGGTGCTCTCGTTCCGTAAGCCCATGTCAACGAGGCTGATAAGGTCGTAGTATCGTCACCACCCAGTCTGCACCAACTATTACTGACGATGTTGGAAAAAACAGTGAACTACTCAACAGCGTAATTTTCGAAGTTGGTAACGACGATCACATGTAGCGAACTGAGTAACTGAATACTAGTGGCGTTACACTGCTCGAATGCAGGTGGGTCATCAGTCACTCGTATATGAACGGAGGATGATGGATCGAATCAAACTAGGAATTCATGAGATGCGCACTTCTGATGAAATCCAAAAAAGGTAAAATAGTTTGTGGAGTGCCTCTCGACTTCTTGGTAAAGATTGCCTCGCCAGTAGGATTGCACCCCGACTGAAAGCTCAAAATATCCTCAGATCAGTAATGAAGAAAAATAGGCGACAAACCGTAAAATACAATTAGTTTTGCTCTGAGTAGTGAGCTAGATTATGGAACAGCCTAGCACCACTTGTATACAGAATACGTATTTTTGGTTTATCCAAAAGTAGAGGGATCTATCAAATTAACTGGCACGAAAGTCGCAAAAAATAGATCCATTTTGCACCCCAAATGGTTGCACTTCTTTCTTTATTCGTTAGATTTGTTGGCATCCTTCGTACCAATTGGGTAAAAAAGTCCACTAGGTGCACCGTACCCATAAGGTTTAGTGATCAGACGTATCACAAGATGCTTACCGGTAAAATTGATACCTCAATTTTGTTAGACAGACGGAGTGAAACATTCATTCCATCAGTTGAGACTGGCCCAGTCACAGAAAACATGTAGCATTATAATGGCAGCCTACCTTCCGAGGGTGAATCCACAAATGGAATTCCATTTCAGGTGATTTTTTCTTGTTTTCGAAGCCTTAGTTGTATTAGCACTTGCTGAAGTGGGAATTACGTTATACTTGTCTGTATCTCTCTGAATCCCCATCCATCCTAATGACTCCTTTCATCCCCTGACCAACACTGGACTCAAATATATCATGTCCCAATATGTTTCAGATGACCAAGATATGGTTAGGGCAGGACATACTAGAACACCCAGGCATGCACGACGTTCACCGTCCGCTGTTATCGGATGCGCTAACCTACCCATTAGCCGAACAACGTGTGCCCACAAATCTACGGATGGAACTGATTTAACGCTAAAAACCAAGTCGGGAGCAATCACAATCCACTGACTGAGCAACCAAAACACACTAAATCAGCCAAAAACAGTAAGACTGCTTGCTCACACGCCAATCACTGGTGTTATTCCCGGTTCCTCGATTTACAAAGTGTCCGACAGCGCATTTTTGCCTGATGTGAATACGACCAGATTCGCAAACAAACAAAGTAAACCCGTCTGTAGCTTTGATGCAAAGTTGCTCCGGATATACACCAGGGAAGAAATCCGAGTGAACCTATGGAAATTGGCAAATGCTTTTCCAGCTAACCGCCTTGGTGTAGAATAACTAATACTGTTGAGAACCAACTGCGCTGGCGTCTGGTCGATCAACCATTGTTGACCGTCAAATCTGTTTCCGCTAACTTTAACAGGAAGGCAATCATTAAACCAAAGATGAAATTGTTGGCGGATGACAGTTCATGACTTCTAAAACCTTTAGTTGCTTACGTAGCAAACTTCCTGGTGTTTTCGACGAAAGTGAATCTGACCTGGTAGGAGTTAATACACTTCGCTTCTAATAACTTGAGGTATTAGAAGTGCACTGTGCTAGACCACAGTGCACAGGTAAAGAAGCATATAATTCCTAGTCCGGGGATCGCATAGATCTGAAGAAGCCAATTCTGCATGGGACTAGTCGTGCTTCTTTCGCGGCCGTTCACCAACCTGTCAGTGCAAAGTAATGTGCACTTCGGTCAAGGTTGTTGATGAAAG
This sequence comes from Opisthorchis viverrini, assembly GCF_000715545.1. NCBI lineage: Eukaryota > Metazoa > Platyhelminthes > Trematoda > Opisthorchiida > Opisthorchiidae > Opisthorchis > Opisthorchis viverrini. Next base: position 1,784,093 of record NW_008751703.1, on the reverse strand, counting down.
GTTCGAATCATGAGCAGTAAATATTTTCGAAATATAAGGCTGCTGCACCCTTTTGGGCAGGAATACAAACACTAGGGGATGGGTCTAATCCTAAAATGTAACGTGTCTGTAACAAAAACAATATGATCCTGAAAAGTACAGGGAGGGTGCTAGTGGTGAGAATGATCAATTACGACCGTTAGGCAAGCACGTCCAACAAACCTAGCACAAAAATGAGTTTACTTGTGTGCTCTGGAGCAGAGAAAAAGGAAACCTTCACGTGATTAGTTGCATTTACCTTACGTGCTGCATCTGTTAACTCGGTGGAACAAACAGCTGAATGGTTCTCAGTTTGTATCACTTCAGCATTGATTGCTTTAGCCGACGCACAATCAACAACTGTAATGCACGGCGAGGTAAGCGGAGGCTGGAGGTCTCGTGCTTTGGGATTTCTAAGACATCTGTGAAGATTATCAACAAACGACTCCCATTGATATATCACAGACTCGATGCCCATTTGTTGAATTATGGTGGAATCTGCCGCATGGCTCGTCTCCACAACCAGCAAATCTCGTAACCGAGTCACAATTTGAATTAGACGTTCTTCCAATGATTTATAAACGTCAGTGCGCCGTTCGACAGAGTCGGGCACTGGCGTTGGTCGATAAACCACGTTGTCAAACCTTTCATCTGTCTTCACCTGCTCCAGATGGGTATCTCCAGGTTCGGGCGACTCGATAATGGTGGAGGAGATTACCGTTTGGTACTGCAACACAGCTTCTTGCGTCTGTACACCTGCATCCCGCAGTTGAGAAAGATTCGTCTCAACTGACCTTGTTGTATGTACTTTGGAAAGCACACTACACGCTGTTCGTAGCGCCCTGATTTCTAGTTCGATCTGCTCATTTGCTGTCGTCTGCCAAAGTTCCGATTCCTTCAGCGCAAGCAAATTGTCCAGTTGTTGCCGTAAATCTGTTGAACTCGACTGCTTATCTTCGGCCGTCGTGCCATAGCTGAATTCTTCAACCAACACTTCCTGTTGCGTTAAGCCCTGATAATCATCTAATTTCACACCAGCTTCAAGACGGGTAATCGGTTGAACGATGGACACTGCACATTTCGAACGGTCATCCAGACTAGCCGGTGAAACAACCGGTGAAGAAATGTCAGACACATCAGACGACTGTTTAGAATAGGGCGTCGATGGAGGATCACACGAAGCGAAGGCACGTAACGCCGTTGAACATGATACTGGGTCTACGTCCTCGTAAACGGAAAGGTCCACACGAACGGATTCATGTGGGACGAATGGGGTGACTTCCATCTGTGGTGACAGCTGTTTTGCAAGCTGCAACTCCCTACGCAGCTGCTCAACTACGGTTGAGTAGTACACCACTTGCTGATCCGCTTGTCTTACCCGCGCTTCCAGTTCACTCAACACTGATGGTTTTGAGCTTGCGGGCTCGGTTATACCTAGTTCCACAAAATGCAGTGCAGACAAGAAGAGACGCTCGCATTTTTTGCCTTGTTCTATTGAGTCAATTGAGTCCCAGGAGATGATGAGATCCAGTACGGCTGCTCTTAGCTCGGTATACTCAGTAATGAGGATTGTGTTGTCCATTTGCATCATTTTAGTTTGCAAATCTTGTGCGAACTTCAGCACTGCTTCTCTGATGGGTGAAGTCCGCAAAGGTGGAGCTGATGGACTTCGTGGAATTGAGTGCCGCTGGCGCAGCGTTTGAGTAGCATCTCTTAAGCGTGACCTGAGACCACGAAGCTGACTCGTTAAATGCGTTTCTTGAGATTCATAGTCAGCAAAGAGAGAATCGTTTGCCCTCCAAAGCTGATAAAGGTGCTTGGACAATTGCTGGATTAGTTTGTCCCTCTTGCTCAACTCCATACTCAGCCGATCCACCTACAGTTGATTAGAAAAATATAAAGTGAGTTAGAGTGGGACATGAGACACAACTGTCTGAGAATCTGGGAGGCCACCTACCACGTCACTCACAAGCGGGTGGACGAGAAGGGTGGCTAACAGTTTTAGGTATACAATGTGAAGCCCAATGACAATCGAGACACACTACTATACAAAGTGCATGACACCAGAACTAGGGAGGACACTCGTTATCCTACCTTAATTTTACGTAATGTTAAAAAAGGACCTTCTCTGTGGAGTGAGGGTTAATCCACATGAAAATCATAGGATGTCCGCCTACGGCAACCATGCTGGCCAGAAAGCTGGGAATTGTATTGGTAGCGAATCTGGTTGTCACAATAAATGGAACGAAAAATGCAGGGCAACTAATTAATGATGATACCGTTAGTGTGATAAAAATTCAAAAGATATGCGCCACTGGTCCTGACTCTAGGGTATTTCCGAAAGTGTCTTCGGTCACGTAGTTATCCTGTTTAGTTACCCACCAAGGATGTTATGATGAGCCAACAGTAACCGATTATGTAGTCAGTAACTTTTCGCCACGTCAAGCAGTGACCCGCATCCAGCAGGGTTTCTCAACCCGATCCAGGTTAGGGAACAAGACATTAAAGAAGCCAGTAACTTGACATCCTTCGGAAGCGTCCTACTCATCGTAATTGGTGCTGTATCCATATTACAGTCATATGAAAAGAATGCTGTTCTCTGGGGGATACCTTGGTGAACTTCTTCGTTGCCCTCAAACTGCTTCCACAGTAAGTGGGTGATGTGCCGTAAGCTTCGGTGATCAAACACTATCAACCTAGTAATATCTTTTACTCGGAGGGTTAACCTTCACGCCATAGAAAAGCACAACATTCACCCAGGCCTTATTACGATCATCGTTAGGCATTATACACTCGTCTTCTCAGCGGCAAACTGATATCCCGTCGGCGCCACCTATGACTGAGGTCTACAAACGTCGGGCTTGCGTAGTGTGATTGCCTATTTCCTACTGGAGACCGGTGACGCTGACCCCAAACGCCTAGAGCGGGTGTGTTGCCTGGTCAGTCAAGTACCACCACAGCATTTCGTGAGAGAAAACAAAACTGAAAACGACGAGTGGATGTTGTTAGTTTGCTCCTGGCATCCTAGGTCTGATTCAAACATCCGCAAACCAGTGCTACATCGTCTATGTACTCTAGGTCCCGAATCGATTCCCACGGTACTAGCTCACCGCTGCCACTTGTAAAAGTATCGCACATTTCCTTGATAGAGTCGATAGAAAACTCGACGAAAACGGGAATACATGACAAACTTGTCACATCCCACTTGCATTAGACAACCACAGGGATAGTTAGCCGTAGAGTAAATATGTTAGCAGTAAGCGCTTCCAGGATGTCAACAAATTTTAAGGGAACTTCGTCTGAAATTGTTCCGCGGCACATCAACCCAGAGACATTAAACTGATCTGGTTACCGGAAACGCACTGTCACGCCGATGATGATGACTAGTTTCAGGATGATAACGAAGACCATAACGAAGAAAAAAATGAGATCTCAGCCTACAGAACTGTCTCGCTGAAGAGACAGCTTTTGTCGAGATCTTACTATTGCCAGAAAAGCCATACCAGCAACTGACAACCGGCGTACTCAAAAGCTGGATGAGCAAGAGCCTGAAAAAGGATAAAAAACGTTGGTGCATCCCAAGTGTCCCTGAAGTGGAGAACCCAGTCACTGCAGCAACACCTTCACTCTGTTTCAGCTGAGTGGACATATCTGCCAAAAAGAGACAGATGCCACTTAAATGATTTACGAAACGGCAACAGCAATTCATTAGCAGAAGCTTTGTTGTAGCGATGGGCTGAACTCATTAAAGGACACTTCTGCTGGCCTTCTCCAAAATAATTTCTGGAATAATCCAAAGAATATGAATATGACATCGACATCTGCCTCTCATCAAAGATGGTAATCAAGCACGAGATAACATTCCCCTATAGTGACGGGGTAACTTGCACGGACGGCCTACACCTTACACCTTTCAAGGGAGGTGAAGCACTTGTGAACAGTCTGACGACTCTACACGATATTTGGAACGAAACCAGAATACCAGTGAGATGGGGCACATGAAAAGTGAGCTTTATCATCAGAAATGACGCAAGGACGGCATGCGAAAACCATTGTGGCATCACCATGGTGAGCGTAACAAACAAGGTGCTCTCCGGCGTTACTTTGCGCGGCATGGTCGATTGTAGGGAGGGAAATTTCGACCTGGCCGAGAATGCATTTGCCATACCTTTAGGTTGAGACAGGTTCTCGAAAAGTGCCACTCTTTCAAACGTCCAACGATAGTACTCTGCCTCTTCGACTGTTCGCTTTTGGACTTCAAGTTGCACCATAGAAACACATCATATGGGTTCATGAGCTGAACAATTTGATTTGAGAGCGAGGAATTCTCCCTCCAGAATGTCTATTCTTATGAAGTATGATATGATGCGTGGAAAGGTGAGGCATCAAGCCAATGTTCTCCAGGTTTCAGGAAAGTTTGATAGACAATCCGTGGATTTATAGCTAGACAAATTTTCGCACTTCGTCAGGCTAAGTGAGTAAGCTGCTAGGTTAGCCGATTTTTAAAGCAGAGGGAATTTCAGTCAGTAATATTTCTTCCAGCTCATCATCATCATCATCGACAGCATGACATCAGTGTTCAACACCGATGCTTCACTGCCGTACTTCTTCCGACTAGCAAACTAAATTAATGTTGAATGTCAGTTAAAAGGTCCGTTTAGATAGTGTAAGTGCCTGATTCTTTAGTTTTTTTTCATTGTATCCCTCAGTGCCAACAAAGAAGACCAAAGTATGAACGCCTAAAAACAAGTCTCGAAAGTGGAATATTACTTCGGAAAAAGGGATCCTTTGCTCACCTACCCTACAACGGTCGCTTCAGGCCCCCTGAACGGTGATCGTTTACGTAAAAGTTACAAGGTCTACGTGGAGATCTTTCACGACAAGGTGATGCGCTAGTTTGACGCATAGCTGTCAAGTAAACCGTAGGAATTAACCAACGCTTGAACAACACTTGCAATCAGATGCTGAAAGTAAAATGGAAGTGCACAAACACACGTTCCGGGACCAGCACAAAATTTGACGAAAGACTACTCACCTAGTAACCAAGGAACTAGTACCATTTTGTCTCCAGTCTATGAGGAAAGACCTTCCAATTAAATGCGCACCTGGAATACTGAAAGCTTATTAGTGTCTGTCACAGCTGAAATTCCAAAATTATGGTTTGCACGACCAAACAACTGGCAGTTTACTGGTAAACGACCTCAGGCTAGAATCGACAACACTCTGGTTCATCACACAGTCATCTGCCCTCTTTGAAACTTTTCAAATTTAGGCGAACCTGTAACACCAATTAATGTGAATCTATTCAGTAACACTTGTTACCTTAAGAGTGTGTCGATATATTATTTCTATCAGCTGAAAAGAATACCAATATTCGCCCAGAAAACACGACGGTAGTATTTCCGAAACTCGTTAGTCAAGGGGTGTGAGAGTATGACCCAATATAAACGTTACAAGTGACCACTGGAATAATCCCAACCAATCCCAAAATAATGTTACAACGTCGTATTAGTTAACTGTTTTACCTACGGATCAGCAGGATCAGCCTTAGCGCCCAATTTTCTACTATCCTAACTAAGCAAACTGGGCGCGCCTTGTCATCCATGCAGCGTGCGCTTAGACTTCTCATTTACAATTTATACTCAGATTCATGGTCGTCCGCCTTATTATGTGTAGGTTGGCTTTTCTATCAAATGTGATCTTATGACTGAGAGAGAGTCAATATGTTGTTTTTATGCCATCAAAGTTAGAGTCCTACTCGGGCATTTTCAATCGACACCAATTTTTAATAAGTTGTAACACGGGACAATACTTATTCCAGAGTTTTTCGCCCCATTTGTGGATGAGGCATACCGTCTACACTATTATAATGTGTGCTGCTTTCGCAAATCCATAAAATAGGTGAGGGATTTTGAAGCCCATTCACCAGCCTCTAATCTGGCTGGCTTACAAGGAGGCTAGTTTGTTGGCTTTCTCTCTTGTTTCATTTAGGAAATACTACTGGTCCATCTGGCCTGTCTCTTTCAACTTTTTAAGTGCGCAGGTTTCAACGAATTACTCGCCTGTGAAGGACAGTGGAAAATTTCAGGCACGAGGTGCACAGAAGACACACACTGGACTTTTCAAGCAGGTTAGATGTGCGGGACGATAATTTGTGCAGTCGAAAGGTCTTACCGTCCTTGTCTTAGAGCACAGAGTTGACGAAAAGACAAAACTTTCATTGGTGAATGGTCTTTGAATACAAGAACGGAGGGAAAAACCGCTGCCTTTTTTGAAGCCAGTGCTCCCCAATGCCTTGAAGATTCATTCCGCATACCGGCATCCAATCTTCAGGTGCTATTTTGGTCTGCTTGCATTTCCCGGTCCTTCTAAGTGTCCCCAAACAGTATTACAGTCGCTGTAATCGTTGTACCTCTCAAAATCACTGTGCGGTAGATTAAATGGGCACACGGGTCTACAAGGAACTTCCGGGGTTTCCGCATCCAGCAGTGCCAAGTAGGACTATCTATTGTCGCAATCTCTCTCAGGGTTTGTTACTGATATGACAATGGGATCTTCCACACCTGCCTCTGACAACCGGGAGCCTGCCTCCAAAATGCTCCTAACGAGGGCGCAGATGATATGGCTACCGTAGATCTTTTGGAAATACAAATCATTCTAAACAATCTGAATAATTGTATCATGCGACTTGTTTTTCACACGTGCAAGACTATTTAGACATGAGGTGGAGTCAAACCCAGACCTCGGGCTATTGGACTAGTCGATCGGCTTTGCAACTGATTTGCAATAGCACGGAAGCTTTCACTACCCGAAACGCCTACCACGCTGGTGGGATAGCGGTTTATTTCTCAACGTTAGAGTGTTTAAATTTAACGTATGTTCGTTCATGAGACATCGGTGACATAGAGAAAAACGTCTCCAGTGGTTAACCGTTTGTGTGGATTAATGCCAGTGTCTGGGGAGAACACCGAATCCGTTTTACTGAGGGCTGTTAGATGCTCTCCGGGGAAGGGAGAAACTTCGATCTCCTTAGAAAAATTGGCCAAATCTCGAGAGTTACGCTAGTTAGGTCATGCATTTCAATTGCCAAAAGACCGTTCGTTATACCTAGCTCCTTGGGCTCAACCGTGGAGTGACTTGAAATACAGCAAAGGAGGTCATAAAGCAAGCGGGTAGGGTAACATGAAAGTTCTTAGCGGCAAATTTAGCCGCGTCGATGGATTCCACCACCCTAACTTAGTGTCGAAATTGAGAACATAAACCGTTAGAAGCGGTGAAAAATTCGGTCCAGCGGCGTCCCATACGGTGCTCTTGTATTAGAGCTACCGGCTTCAACGTGCAACCGTACACGATATCCACTGATAAATACTGAATACTGGATATTTTCAGCCAAACCTATTGCGTCTTACGAAGTGTCTTTATAGAACTTGCTAAAGCCATCGTTTTCACTACGTGGCTAATTACAATTCATAGTCATCTGTCGTCGGGGAATAAAGACCTATAGCAAAGGAAAAGGAGACCACTAGTCTTTTAGTTGATTTTACCATGCCTATCAGACGATATCTCCATATCTATCTGGTGCTTAAAGAAGATATTTCAGAAGCAAATGCCCCATAGATAAACCACTTCGATGTGATGCGGGACTAATCTCAAACAACCTCCTACCCAAGTGACAGCAACAAACGTCAAATATTCGGGTGCGTATAAAAAGTTGTCAGTTGAGTTAAGGGCTTTCTTCCATGAAGCAGACAACCTTCGCAATTAGGTATCTTCACTTCATGGGGATTCTCGAGAAGACGATTTTCAAGAAATCAGAAAAATACTTGTCAGATTCCACGCCCTGGCTGACAGAAGTCCCAGGCGCAACCGAAAAGACGTTTCCTTCAATAAATTTCGCTCCCCTGAAATCTATTTCAGTAGTTCCATTAGACTGCAACCGGTCAAGAAAGTGCACTGAAGATGCATGGATGGTTTGTTATCAAAGTCGCTAGTCAGGTCACAGCGAGGGCGTGAACACAGGTATTATTAGGACCGTCTGTCCTTGCTACGACAGGATGACCAGAAGGCAACTACAGCAGGTAAAAAGTCCAGTTGGCCAAAGAATGAGTGAAAAGCATTGCCGGTCACATCTACATGGCATTACACTTCCACTCTAGAAATAATGTACCGAATAGACAAAGACAGCTGAGGTACTGATCTCGCACAAAAAGGATTTTGTCAGACATTCTGTTGAAGGACCTGGCTCGTCATTATTTTCGGTGTGAACTGACTAGACTAAGGAGAATACCACTTCCTTCTCTGAACCAATAATCATGAAATGAATCGGCAGTCGTGTTTTCTAAAGTATCACTGTAAATAGCGAATACAACAATTGATTTATCTTCTGGAGAGTCATAGCAATCCATGGTGATGCATTCCTGGCTCCAGTTACGTGAATGAGATTCCAACCCCATCCCTGCAGGTCCTCATGGTCCATTCATGAACCCACCCTTATGGAAACCTAATTTCAATGGTCAATAAAAGGCACTGTAGAAACTTTGTAGCAGGGGAAAGATAATTCCGAGAAGACGGTTATTCACCTAGAGTTTGTACAAACAAAGAGTTGCAGTGATCAAATGGCGCACCGAGTGGGGCCTGATTGACTGAACAACTTCTGTTATGATGGCAAATGTTAGTTACTAAAAGGGGTCATGGATTATTTCGGGATAAAACAGGAAGCCCTCTTTCTGAAATCCAAAATCAGACAAAGGGACAGAGTGATATTTTCAGGAAAGAAACCGCCGTTCACTCACTTTTGTGCCATTTACCCTCTTGCTAGGTGCGGAAGCTAACCCACAACGGTAAAATGCGTACAGTATGTCAACTACTTGTCAATTGTGAATTGTGAAGTCCAGAGAATTTCAGGGAGAACGTGAATGGTCAGACTGAAGAGACGTAGTGGTAAACAACAGTGACTGAATACGTAAAACTGACCATACTGGGAATAACCATCTAGTGTCGTAAACTAATTGTGATATACGGATTAACGCACAACTGTCATCTACGATAACAATCAAGCGATGGTCAGGGCATTTTTATACTTTCAGAGTTCTGAAGACAGACCAATTGGAAGGTTGTTCTACAATTCGAAAGACCCGTTTGTCGTGTCCCACTACTTGTTTATGATCAACTGCTTTCTGAGTGATCGCACCATTTAGGATGTGTGGTGAAGTGCCGATAGGCGCTACTTCATTTCACAAAAAGCCGCCAACTTGGTTCTCATCCGTAATGTTGCAGTCTCTTTGTAGTTTAAAGTCTCTAGATACCTCAAATCTATGGATATCTGGATTTCTCACGACCCTTTCACTTAAAAACTCTTGTAGGCCGGGAATACACCGTTGACCCGAAAACGGACGAAGAATGTAGCGTTTATTGCTTCCAACAACTAGGGAGAAAGAGGAAGCAGAGGATTCCTAACCGTTGTTGTGCAATATTTTGACCGACACAATCGTTCGATGGTTTCATATGACTAAGTCTCAACACAAGATTTGAAGAATTTACTTTACAAGTGCGTCCTTAAGTCTCTAAAATACATACCTCAAAAACTGAGTGTCAGAGCCTCCTCAAAGGTTTTCACTGATGAAACCAAAAAGGTGGGTCATTTAAATCGGTAATCAAAGCGATGAAAGAAATTTATATCTCAGGCTCTTTCGAGCAACGTGGTTTATTTCTCAGGGTAATATCATATTGAGCGCCCAAGGGGTTTCTTACGCAACGATCTCGTTTATCTGGATTCTCAAGTCAAACTGAAGTCGAAGTCAAGAAAAAACAATGGAATATCTCAGTTGCCGTGCTAACTGAAACATAAAGCGGCCTGTGTGCAGCATGTTCAGCTGGCCAATACCATAAACAAGATATCCAACCGAGCCTCCCATTGCCACCGATTTAATTTGCGAGTGATTGCACTTCACCAAATGCGCACGATCTTGGAGCAAGCAAAACTTAGAATCGATGGAAACTACGTGGTGTCTCAAAAGGGGCGAAACCAGTAGTGTTTTCACAACAACATAATTAACTTGTCATACCGAGAAAACACACGTCGATCTCTTGATCATGCTAACTGAAACAGCATATTCAGCTGGAGAACATAATAAATTCGCTAGCCAGACGAGGAGTATTTAGCTACCCTTTTCTCCATGTTGTTAGACCACTGAGGCCCAAAATGAAATTAGCCATGGCTCTGGCTGAGGACGTGCGCAGTCAAACGCCACATTTGCAGTACTTCGGATTTCAAACTGGTCTTCATTTGGTCGACCGGTCTGTTCCGCGTTCGTAATTCGTCTGAACAACCACTGACGATGGACTTCTCGAGTAAATCTCAAAGACAGTGAGTATCATAGCTGCGAGTGGTCTTCTAGCTCGGCGCTGGAAAACGAGCAGTTAAGTGGGAACGAAAGAGGGCCACTTTACATGTATCCCAAGAGGAGTTTCAGTCCTGAACACAGGACTGTCACCTACAGCTGACTGCCATGTACTTAATCCGAGTGTTTGGATGGCTACGGTTAGGATATCAAATAACGCGATGGGCATGTCTAAGCTGAAGTTTCTCTCCACCAGTGCTGGTGATCGGCGCAGAGTTGCACAAAGTGATCAGTGTTGTCCGTTATTGAAGCATCTACACCAAATCTTCCGGCGAGATGATTCTCATGCTTGCAGATTCTCCTCATCTGGGCATTCAAATAGCCAACCATAATGGTAGCGTTTGTGCAAGTTGCCATTAGCAGGATTGTTGAAATCCACAAAAAGCATCTTGCACAGTTTTACATCTGCAGTTTGTTGAGACGTATGCAAAGATAACGAGTATTTGGATTGGGCTGCTAATAAAGCTCCAGTTAAACAGAGTTCATGCATATGAGCTTATGAACAAAATGAGCTACCTTGGACAGTCTTCAGGTGAACTAAACCGCTCACTGCCACAGACTGCGCCGGCCCGAACTAAATGAAAATAATCGTCCAGTTGTAACATCCCTACAGTACCTAGCCTACATGCCACCCGAAGGAAGCACGACGGTTGGGATATTACCAGGCTGCACAAGCCTAGACAGAAGGATCCAAGATGCCAGGTCTGGTCTCGAACAATTACCAGGCTGCACAAGCCTAGACAGAAGGATCCAAGATGCCAGGTCTGGTCTCGAACAACGGACAATCTCACCCCAACCACTGAGCTACCTCGAGCTCCGACCCGATCCACCGTACATTAGCATAAGGCCCACGGTTGTTTTCCTGAACTGAAATAAACTAACGTTCGTTTTGGAGACAAACTTTTAAAGAGGAAAGGGTGAGAAGAAGGCCTGTTGATCGATCTGACGAAATAGGATGCTAGTTTCAGCAGATTCCTTGGTGCTAGTAGCTCATTTCTAGGTTGTTCTGGTTAGAGGGCTAAAAATGAACCCTGAATTGAACATATACAAACAGACGGAGTATTATTCGAATGAGAAACAGTAGTAGTTGAAACCGATAAAATGCGACCGGCCGCTGCATCTATGCTGCTTGAGCGAATGGTATTTCCGGTTGCACAAACTCACAAGGCAGTGGAAGAAATTTTTGGTTAAATTCCGGGCTAGTATCCATTATCCCTAACTCCAACCCGCAATGTAACAGGTGTTAGGATCTTCTTACAGGGATCTGTCAGTGACTTAGTGATCTGACCAGGTTGGCTGTTGAAGGCTTGCCTAGCCCAAGGACACAGAGAGCGAGGCACAATTTCCATACTTTTAATTCGGCTGCATACAATAGATACCTTCTAAACAACACCAAACTCATTAGCCTGGTGGTTACTGGTGGTTACGGTTACCCATTGAACGATTGATATTTTAAGCCTTTGTGGCTGACGCTTCTCAAAACGTTTCTCCTTATGGGATGGCGGTATCGACACTTCGATATAGACATTTTTCTTCAATCCTACTGCAGATAGTGGGACTGCATCCCTAGATTGCATCGCAATACGATTACTCGCAGTGAGGGGCTTGTCTCCGTTACATGATTGAACCTTGAACGACGTTTAGGCGAGTTGAGGTCACTCTAAATCCCCACTACAACGAAGTAAAAGCAACTGGTCGACAACAATGCTATTGAGAACGGGGATTAAAAATGTAGAGTTGCACGCACTGCTAGTCGGCGTCAGGAAAGTTCAGCATGGTGAACTTTCTGTCCCGGTGTATACCGCAGGAAATGTCGCAGATATGTCATGACATGAAAGCCCAAGGGGGTGTGCCCTATAAAGCCGAGCGGTGCGAGTGACGTATGTCCAGCTTGAAAGTACCAAAACCTCATGTGAAGTATGTGCACATTCTTTCTAATGGTGACGTAACCGCAGTGTAAACCGTGTAACATTCATTCTGGGTTGTCATCAGGCCCTCTCCAAATACCGTTTTTACTAACTGGGAGATTCGTTTGAACATAATAACAAATCAGTATCCCTAACATGATCGTTTGCCCACGACTAAAATATAAAAATAGCGTAACGACAGCCGAGTTGTGCCAAGATAGTACACGAAAAGAACATAATTTTAATGTTCAGATGTTCATTCAACGCGACTCAGGAAATTCATACCTCATGAAAAAACGTTTTCTGATGAATATGCTACGGCAAATTATCAAAGTATACGCTGCACGGTAGATTGTGATTGTCTAAATTGAGATATTTCGTGGATTGAATTAGTAATTAAATTGTTGATAGATGGTCACAGCACTGACAAATAGGAATCCATGAAACTTTGTGAAAAAGCCCTACTCACGCCGATGAATACAAAATTGTACAACCTAGAAACACCAGCAAACTTGGCCTTACATTAAATGTCGAAAAATCTTCGGCACCATCAAACACTAGTGGTTATTATCACGAGAGATCAAGATTCTAACAGTTCTAGTAGACGCAGTCGAATAGCCAAGACTGAACGCAAAGATTTCAATTAATGATAGTGAGCCCAATTCCAAACATAACCCTCGACGATACTATTTGGGTACACAGAGGCACAAGGAGCAGTAAAACAGAAACACACTGTCTATCCCCGCTATTGATACAACGGTGTTTTGAGCCTTGTAGTTCGAAAGAGGGTAATTAGGTAGCAATTGGCTAGCTACGCACTGAAGGCGACAGCTTTGATGCACGAGCACCATTGACTGCGTGATTGGGCCATTTCCGCCAGTATTACTAACCACTGGTGATTCGAGTTCCGTGGTCCCCATCCAGAGAAGCGGAAGTTTTCTACCCGACTAAGTTCGGTGAGAAAAAAACCAAAATGGGAACCTATCATGCCCTTACCTCAGTGAAGCCAGTTGAAAATAATGGGTCCTCAGGAGCGTATCCGATTTGGTGAGAAACACCCGCATCCACAGGTTGAAATCCAGTGTAGTCACCTGGGTTATTTTCTAGATTTCTGGGTCGTGTCACAGGGGGCGTTCTTAAATCGAAACCTAGCGGGAATTGTTTTGAGCCCGGTTATGGATTACAAACCTTCCGTGTTCCAGTATTGCGTAACGTGGTCGCTTTGTTGTCCCGCAGGTGTAAAAGAATTACTTAATTCCTGTAGAGCATCCAGCATATATCTGTATTCGTCCCTATAAGAACGAGAGGACTGAGGGAAAATTCGGAAAAAGAATAATATCCTACCGGTTCCGACCTCGATTTGTCCAAGCACAAAACCTGAAAAGTCGGTAGATGTTTACATCGTAAATTACCTTGTCAACGGCTGCGTGAAGTTCTTGGATCTTTTGCTTTAGCGTCTTCACATTAGTCACAGAAAATGACGGTGCATTTTGCTATACAAGTGGTCAGTGGGTTGACTATTAACATACTTTTGGGTCTTCAAGACTAGACGCTGGGTCGTCCGGTGGGAAACCCAAAACTACTTCGCCCATCTCTGACCCTTGGTCTAAAACACAGGGAACGAGTCCACCACTGGCAGAATTCTGTGGAGAACTTCCCACATAGCTACCATCCGGTTTCTCCTGTGGCAGAAACGTTAGATGAAAGTTCTGGTGATCAACTTCCATTACATTATAAGTCGCGCAGTTATAATCCATATGGGTTTCGGAGAAAAAAATTATTCACAATAGCTCAACTGCCACCAGAAAAACAAGCACTCCAAGCATGGATAAAACGTGGCGCCCGGCGACCCAAAACAGCCGCGTTTGGAGTTACCAAAATTGGTGGTGTAACCAGAGCGGAAAAACAACAGGTTGGCCAATCAACATCTACGGGAAGCAACGATAGATCTTTCCGGGCCTAACTGGCTCTGAGTTAGCCAGCATGAGGTCACCTACTGTCTCATCAACAGGATCCGCTACATAGCAAAGAAGGCGCACAAAAGACGTCACCCACATTGAGCGTGTCACGGATTCACGGATCCACGGATTGATACGCAGGATCGAGGCTTTTAACCAAGTTTCCCGGGTCGCTTTTGCTCTAGTCAGTCAGTGGCTGTCGTTCACCTGAAAGGTACGAGTGAAAAAAGGGTGTAGCACTGCTCTTTATGTCCTCAGCGCGGGGCAGTATGCTTGCCTGCACGAGGATTCGCATAAATAAATGTCTATTAGTGCTTTAAACTGGGTTCTAGAAGGAGCGTGAACAACCGCCGGAGGAAGGTCATTCTACGCACCTACTACCCGAAATGAGAAAAATTTTTGTCTAATGAATGTGTGTGCACAGAGCTTGAAAAACCTCTTACCATGTCCCCGCCGGGTGTTCCATGGTTCAACGGTAAATACCTGTTTCCAAGCTTTGTTCAAACAGGGCATAAGTAAGAATTAGGTCCCTTCGTAGGCGACGGTACTCCAGAGGAAGGAGATCAAGCATCGCGTGACACGTTTCGTAGTCCACGGATTTGAGGCTCACAAACATTCTTGTGTTGGCTCGCTGGGCACGCTCAATGAGGGTGACGTCTTTCGTGCGTCCTGAGTAGACAACTTGGATGGCGTATTTCAGGAGTGGTCTGACGTAAGCCCCATAGAGTATTTGAAAGTCAATGCGAGTAATCCGTAAAATACCGAATGCCTTTTGGGCCGATTTCTCATGATGCAGTGAGAAGGACAAGTTTGAGGAGACCCAAATGCCCAAATCCTTTTTGGCATCCATCATCGTGATGTTTTCTGGGCCTTTCTCGCCATGCATAACAAAGGCATTCGCTGAGTCTCCTCCAAACGTCATATGGGCGCCCTTTTCGTCATTCACATGGAGGTGCCAGTCCAACGACCACTGCTTGGCAGCGTCCACATCCATTTGGAAGCACTGGCATTGGAACTCCAGGATCTTAAGTCGTCCGCAAAAACTAGACATGGACTTGCAAGAACATCTGGGAGGTCGTTGACGTAGATCAGAAACAGCACTTGTCCCAGGACGGAGCCTTGAGGAACTCCGATCCAGACAAGTGCTGGAGCAGAGTAGGTCGAGCCTATTCTCACTGGGAATTATCTGTCTGATGGGAACGCCTTGATCCAGTGAAGGATTTTACCTTGAATCCCGTAAGACTCCAGTTTGTGAAGCAGAAGGACGTGTGGGACCCTATCGAATGCTTTTGAGAAGTCGAAAAATATGGCGTCCGATATGAGTCCTTCGTCCTTAGCTTGGGTTAAGCTTTCCGTAAACACGAGCATGATTGTCACGCAAGAGAGGTTTGGGAGAAATCCGTGGTGAGCTGGAGATATCAGGTTGCTGTAAGTAAGGTGATCTAAGATAGCCCGTTCAGAATGCGTTCCGTCACCTCGCATGGCACGCTAGTGAGGCTTATAGGCCCGTAGCTGCCAGGCGACAGTCGGTCACCAGTTTTGTAGATTGGCGTGACAATCACTTCCTTCCAAGCAGAGGGAAGGTGGCCTCCGTCAAGTGACTGGTGAAACACTAGGTGTAAATGGTTTGCCGTTTTGGAGGACTTTTCTTTCAGGATCCTTGGATGGACCTCGCCGGGCCCCACCGCGCAGAATGGGTTGATCTTGTGCAAGAGTTGACGAATGTCCTCCACCGTGAAGACCAAGTCGGTTAGGGGCAGTTCGCAGTTTTGCCCTGACAACAGTGGATGTGACGAGGACGTTGTGGCTGAGTATAGCCATGCACAGTGTTCTCTGTAAACCTCAAATAACATTGTTCGGTCACTCGTCGGTTCTCCATTTCTGTCCCTCAAGGAGAACAAGGAAGGCTTGTTTCTGCGGCCATACCTCATGTATTTGAACAGGACATTTTTGTTTTCGTCGGTTCTCCTGTCCCTCAAGGAGAACAAGGAAGGCTTGTTTCTGCGGCCATACCTCATGTATTTGAACAGGACATTTTTGTTTTTTTTTTTTTTCGAGGTACAGGATGGTGGCTTGCTTTTGTATGTTCCATTGGCGGATTTCTGATTTACAGCGGTTCCGCATTTTACGAAATGCCAGCTCAGCTTCTGTATCCCCTGTAGTAAACTTTTCGAAAAAAGCAGAGGCCTTTTTTCCAGAAGTCGCCGAATCCTTTTTGGCAGCCTGCGGTTCATCCTAGTGCGTGCCGGTTTTTTTTGGGACGAACGTCGCGCCGGCTTCATGAACTGTCTGGACAATGGTCCTATATAGTTCTTCCACTGGAGCTGGTCCCAGGGTGACTTGTTCAAGAAAGATGCGCATTCCTGAGAAGTCTGCACGGCAGAAGTCTCGAAACCACGTTTAAGGTTCGGGATTTCCGGCCCAATAGCAGATGAAATCAAAGGTCAGCACACAGTGGTCGCTATGTCCCAGTGGAGCGTTAAATGTTACCTGATCAACGAAGTGTCTTTCGTTGGTGATGACCGAATCCAGGAGGGACGGCAGTTGGTCTGCGCGGCATCTGGTGGGTGCAACGACATGTTGGGTCCAAACGCTCTGTTGAATGACTTCAATCAGCGCCGCTGCAAAAGTCCGCCTGATTCGACGCGCTGGAGCTCCATCCAGGAGGACGTTTGGGCGTTGAAGTTACCTACCAGCAGGAGATGAGTGAAGTGGTAGTTGGAGGAGAGTTGCTCAAGTGTTTGTATAAGGAATTGGTCATCTTCAGGGAAACTCGGAGGGCTACGGTAGACCATGCCGGGAAGGAGAAAATCGGACCCGCGCAGTGGGATTTGGACCCAGAGTGCATCGCAAAATGATGCAGGGGTGGTGTCAGAGAGGACAAGCGGGATTGGTAGGGCCGCATATAAGTACAGAGCAACCACACCAGGACGCCCTCGTTTGAGTCAGCTCGAAAAATAGAGTGACCCTCTACCGAGATCTCTGCGTCAGAGGCATCTGATGTGAGCCAGGTCTCTGAGTGCTATTATGGACGGTTGTTCAAGGCAAGCTGACTGAGTAACATCGCTGAGTTTGTTGAAAAGGCTGAGGCAGTTTGTGGACAAGCATTTCAACACTGTCTCTGCTGCCGACTGCGAGGGGCCGAAAGTTGAGTGACCAGGGTGGTTAACAGACTTAATAGTTGTGCACCTGGTTCGAGTCCAAGGCTCCAAAGGGGCCTTTGGGGCAATATAGTCTGCTTCCTGTCTTCGTGGGTTCTGGGGGTACTTTTCACTTGCGAGGTTTTTTTCGTTCCGTGGAAGCCCGGTTTGCTCGGCCTTTTGGCTTTGAGGGACGGAGTTTTTCCGTGGGCGAAAATTTCGACCGTTTCTGTTTGTATCTCTTTCAGCATCCCCTTTTCGTCGACCAGATTTGCTGTTGATCAAAGGTTTGCTGCAAGCTTTTGCCTTTCTGGATCCTTGCGTGTTTTGGTGCGGTTTGACCGGAAAAGTCTCTCTTTGAGGTCCTGACCGCTGGGTGGTGGCACCAAGAGGTAATGATTTTGGTGGCGCTCAAAAGGGGCTCGTTTTCGCGGAGGACTGCACCTTGAAGCCAGCCAGCAGTCTTCTAATCTGGCGAGTTTTATGTGGCTTGTTTGGCTGCANCTGTAGTCATGTTTATGGCTTTGGCTGTTGGAGTCGTGGGCGACGGTTGTGTCCACAAGCAGAGAGACCGCTTTGACGGAGTGGAGCTGGAGATTGGCTTCGCTTCTTGTCTCCACACATCTGACTCAGCTTAGTTCAGGGGCTGTGACTTTGTTGAGGAGTGCACGGCTGCAGCTGTGTCCTCTGTTACGGAGATAAGCGTTGATATCTCCACGTACTGTGGGCGCTGGTTGCATGTGAGGTTTGCCTCCTCCTGGGCACCACTGCCTCTGGTGGGCCTGTGTTGGTCCAATAAAAAACTGCTCCAGACTTGTGGGTGGTGTGCCCCCAGGCATGATCCTCATTTTACAGTCGGAATAAAAGCATGGCTGGCGGAATATGCGGGTACAGGGGTTTTGGGGAAAAGTGACAGTTTCATAGAAGATGGGCTTCGTGCGATGTTGACGTGGTCACCGCTAAATCGGTACAGGCGTGGAAGCACAGTTACTGTGCCGCTGTGAAGACAGACACGCAAAACGCATCCGGAAGTGCTTTGAACCGGGTCTTAGGTGTAGCGTGAGTCACCGTCAGAAGAAGATTTTTCAACACACCAGCTGAGGAGTGCTGTTAGCCAGCGAGAGTGAGTGCTTTGATCTTGAATCCCTCACCATTTTTCCTTTATTTGTTAGTGAAGCTAACACCAAGTGTGTGAGTAGATGCCAGGATATTCAGGGCTTACGCCAGCCTAACACTAGCATTTTCAGAAGCTTTTGGGTGTTTCGAGCAACTTTAAGGCCAGCTTTCTTATTCCCCGCAGCTCGATGGACACAGTCAATGACGATTATGTTCTTCTTTCCTGAGGAAACATTTCATATGTCGGTCCAGTAAGTGCTAGATCGTGGCGTAGACGCCCACTCAGAGAGAGCTGGCTTTTGGACCGTAAAATGTTAGGTCGTCTACAATAAGCAAACGCAGACCTGAAAGTGCATGCGGCGGGCTGCCAACGTAGATAAGAAAGACCTTTGGCCCAAGGACGGCATTTCGAAGACCAACAATGCAAGAGGTTGCATAAGTGTATGCTGATATGAATTTTACGAACCTCCACCCAGAAGAGAAGCAATAATTCAACGTAGAATTGCCTCTCGGAATTGTACCAAAACCCATGAAACTCGACCGAATGCTTTGGAAAGTTGAGCAGTATGGTGCATGATATGAATTTCTCACCATTTGTTGTGTTAGAGTATGCAGGAATACGTGGAGATTTGTCATGCAAAATTGTTTTGTGGGAATCTCTCTTGTCTCTGGGATACAAAGTCGTTGGCATAATGGCGATTAGACACGCCTCCCTTCATGCTGTGTTCTCTAACACTGCACTCCATGCCGGTGAGTGTGACCGGCTTACAGCTGCTCGACGATAAGCCATTTCCAAATGTTCAACGGTCTCTTCCTTTGAAGCGAAGGAAATTTGACTTTGACAAACAATGGACAAAGCATTGAGCAGAAATGTTTTGCCAAGCTGAGCAGAATTCTTTTGAAGGGCTTCGATGAACCTCATCTAGTTAAAGAGTGCCAAAAGGCACATCTTGTGTAATTGTTAACAAAATCGTCGCTGACTAGAACCACACCAAAATTATTTTCACCGAAACTACGGGATTTCGAAGTTGTGACTTCGACAGGGAGTCAGTTCAATCTATTTGCACCTTTTGGTGATGTTTCGCTCATAGCATTTTGCCTAAGTGTTCGAAATTTCATGGCCACTGACAACCATAGATTTGCATGTTTACCGGCTTACGAGAGAGGAAACACGAACTCGCACCTTGGCCTATTTTGACCTTCTTCGGCGTTCTTTAGAAGTGAAATAACATCTGTAGAATATCCAATGCGAACTCCACCCAGGAAGCTAAGTTCTCATTAAGTAGGACGCTGTTGGACACCTGCATTAATATTGCGGTGGCGATGCAGATACGCATAACTAACCTGTGGACAGTGCAGCGCCACGAGATGGCAGCAGGTAAATTACCAAAATAGTGCTATCATTCGTATTAGAGATATTACGCTCCGTGACGTTTGTTTGCTTTTTACCCCTGAGATCTAACAAATGATATAATTTCGTTCGGTGAACTTAGTCACAATACATTTTTCGGTGGAGCTCCGTAGGTTATATACATGACATAGCGCAAATATACTGGTGGCAAATGAGGGTATCTATTGCCGGTTCCTACGATAACGCAGGCCCTTTTCACCCATTTCGGCAACTTACGACAACTACTGTGTTCCTTGTCTGTGTGCGACGCCGATGGACGTCATACCCATAACTGTGCACGGTACCGCTTATCCTAGCTACCTGTGGTAAACACCGGGCCAGTATCTATATGGGCCGGTATAAATAAGTCCTCAACTATGCGTGATAAGCTAATCTGACAGCCTGTTATACCCACAACTGCTCTGGACGTCGCCTAATATGGTTATTTATCGTACCTGTCAGGTCCGTGTCCATGTGCGGCATTGATTGTGCGCGGTAACCGAATTCAAACAACTCCATCACACTCATATTTTACGTGATGTCGCTTATCTTTGCTACTAATGATAAGCACTAAGCCAGTATTTATGCAAACCGATGAAAACGATGCTCAGACTATGCACACAAACGCAATCTTACGGCGAACGACAAACGTCTCACTCATAACCGCACGCGATATTGCTTAACATGGTTACCGTTTGTAACTGCTAGGCTAGCTTCTACATGCGAGACTGATTATTACGCCCCAGCCATGCATAATATCCACATCTAACGGCATACGACAGTCACAACCATGGCTGTGCGTGCTGTCGTTTATATCTGTTACCTATAGTAAACACCAGGCCAGTATCTATGTGGGCCGATAAAAATGAGGCCTGAGTTATGCGTGATATCCTAACCCAGTGGTCAGTGACGGCCTATCACAGTCATAACTGTAGCCGACGGCACCTTCCATGACTACATTTAGTAACTGCTGGGCCCGTGTATATGTTCTTAGCCTACCATATTGCCCCAGCTATACATAATGGACTAATCCAACGACCACTGGCGATCCTCATCTGTTACTGGAACAAATACAACTTCGAATGTACATAAAACGCTCTAAAAATTCGTATGGCTTTCCTTGGACTGCAAGTGGTAGGTTCGGTGATTGCCTGTCCAGCAGCAGTGCTTCGGAGACTAGTGACCATGCCTCTTATACCCGCTTTCTCACTTGGACCAAGGAACCGTCCCACTCACTTAACAAATTCCAAACCATCACCTACATGTGTACTTATACCGGTTTGCTCTGGATCTGTTGTACTATAATATCATATTAGCAAATTCAACCCGTGCTTGATCGTTTGTATACTAGGCACAACTCTACTCCTATAGTACATTTTAATCATTTGTTGTCACCAAACTAATTGTGGCAAACTTTTAGTCGTTTCTCTGTTATAATGCACTTTATCCTATCGTCCTGTTTTACTGATGTCCACCCTACCTGACCCATGGTCTGCATCTGTGGTGATCGTAAACCGGACCAGAAAAATACCTGATGCCTTTTATCGGCTACGTTCCACCTCTGTGGATTCCCTCGATCAATTCAAAAATCCCGCCTCTCACAGAATTGCACATCTCGGCCGCATTTCCGTTGCGGGGCTGTCCAGAAAACAAAATGTATCAGTGCACTGGCTACCCCGCACTGCTATGCCCAGTTTGATAGCATGCTCACAACTATTCACTTCCCACTCTTGACCGTACCCTCTCACCTACTCGTTCCATTGCATGCAACAAGGAGCAAACTAATAGTAGGTATATGACACCCCGTAGGTGAAGGGATAACATCAGCCATCATCACTAAACTTTACCACTTATCGTAACTGCTTGGCCTGTGTTATGGGCGACGCTGATTATGAGGCCTCACCTATGCTAAAGAGGGGTAAACGGGGCTGTCGTACAATCGGACCTACTTTTCGAGGATGATTAACACCCGAACGTTACCGTAAATAGGTGTACAAAAAGTAGCCACATAAATTGGTAAAACATGCACGTGCAGGTTCCGGCCGAGGTGTTAACCGTCTGAGAACATTTTGGGGTTTAAACCACAAACTGAATGTTACCAAAAAGGAAGTTTCTCACTTTGAAGGGAGCTGTCTGATGATATATCAGATTTGGCGTGCACCTTGTAATGTGCCTGTGAACTTGATTGCCGTCGTCATCCAAGAAGCCACACGTAGGACGTTGCTGTCTTTCGAGAATTTCTTGGTGGTCACAGTGGCGTGCATCTCATAGGCGCGCACGAGCGGTTTGCTTAACTGAGAGATCCTATAGATGGCATGTTCCTGGCTATCGGCGTCTCTTCAAACTCCCTTTGACGTTCTGCTACATTCCAAAATGTAGCAACCGAAGCCGTGCACGAATGGTCTACTTTCGAGTTATGTACAGCTGATCGGCAATCAAATACGGGACAAACCTGGGTCTGTTCTTCCCAGGATTTGTAAACAGTGGCGAAATCAACAGGACTGACGTTCGGCGAAGTCATCTACTCAGTTGCGTTATCAAACTGGGCCATGCGGCCGAATATATGCCGACGGCAGCTAGAAATCGTCTGAAAAATTACAGCGACGCAATGAAACGTACATGCTTCCGGATGGCCTGTCGTGCTTGAAAATGGCACGGCGTTATATCACAAGCAAGCACAAATTTGGAAGCCATCCTCTGCGAAGCTGATTCTCTACGACGATGGTTTTGACTGAATACTATCCACCCATCATACCCCTGAACAAGCAGGATAGCTTGCGCAAAGTCGTAAGGCACTCGATTTCAACGAAGGCATACAATATTGGTTGACCAATGGACGTGCCATGCGTCACAAGTAATGTATATCGCGAACGTCAGGAGCCCTAAGGTTACTTGCCCAAGACGGTTGTTCCTGTGCATAGCATCAGCTTTTAATACACCAGGGAAACATCGAAAAAGTGTGATTTGTCGCGTTCGGGAGAAGCACAGGTGGCCTAAATTGCCACCCTCCGCTTACACCAAAGGTGCGCAACCACACCATCGAAGCTTGGTTATGATGGATAACCTGTCATCTAATAAACCAAATAAAAGGTAATAACCGACCTACTTCACACTTGGGGTCGGAATTTGACGCGATAATTGTTAATGTACATGATAGTACCTTTCCAAAACGACCATCGCCAGTCGAACGGGAACTTGTCAAAAATAAGGTTGCTGCGTCGAGGGCTGTGCTCCAGGCGGCGAGAGGTAACCAGCAAGTAGTCTTGGAACCGGCAAACATAGAATGTTGCAAGAAGACAACTAGTATGGCGTATGCTAGCGGGCGGAAACAAATAATGGCTAACTTATCATGTGCGACGAATTCCGTAGCCTTGACTTCGTCTGCAAAGAGGCCTCCTGGGAGCTGCTGCTCTTTTGGGAGATTATGCGGACGAAAATTGGGAAAATATTGATGATATACTCTCTCAAAGCGATTTGAAATGCAGTGAAGGAGAAAAACATGGACGAGCCAGCTTCTAAGCAAAATCATCCACCGCATTCATGGACAAAACGTGATCAGCAATGGTAGCCATTAAAAACGTGAATCCCGCGTCCGGGACTGGAGTAGGTTTAAACAACTTTCTACAAAACTGTGTCCACGGAGGGAAATTTTAGGGGCCCGAATAGTTACCATCAAATGCTAAAATTTTATGTTATAGTTTGCGTTTTCGAACCACTTCTTCAGAAAAATTTTGAGTGTGAATCTACGACGCGGCGGCGAATCCATTTCCTCGGAAATTAAGTTGGTTAAATGCCGTCTTTTAGTGTTCCGACAGAGTAACAATGTTTGTCCTCGTTTTCTTAAAGTGAGTAAAATCATTTGGTTTCGCCGCCTATGTGTCTTGTAATTTTTAAAATGCATAGCGTCCCCTTGGCAGCCGCAGCTGGCGTGCGTAAGGAGGCCGAATGGATGTGCACCTCGCCTATCTGGTCGTTCCGAAAACGCATAAAATTAAATCGCGAGAAATCCACACAGACAGGATACAGCATTCCACATGTTATATCCGACGGAATTAGATTTGTTCATATCCGTTTGCTTCAGTGGTGGCTTCAATGGAAAGCGGCCGGCAACAGTGCGATTCACACTTGTAAGTATTTGTGTAAACAAAGAAAAGTAAGCGTGAACGGATGAATAATTTCTTACGTAAATGCTACGACTCATCGGAAAAATTCAAAATAAAATATCCATGAAACGCACTGAAGGAGTAAAAGAACGCGAGAAATCGATGGAAAAAATGTGCGTGAATGAAAGAGAGGCCAATTTTGATATCATTTATGGTGCGGAATCGTGCCATGCATGATGGCTGGCATGCATGCGCGCCATCGAATGTGGTGAATGTTTGTTTGTTTGCCATCCTTAACAGTTGTTGGTGTGTTGTGTTCAACCTTCTCAATCGCGGTAGGCGCAGTGGTCAGTCCGGTTTTGCTGGTCAAATATTCTCTGTTGCGTCTCCAGGTTTGGCTGATCATTCGTTGATTTGCATAATGCACGTAAGTCGCTTAATTCTACGAATTCGGCCGTCCTCTGTCGTGTGAATTATGCATCTAAACCAGTTTGTCAATAAACAGCGACAATTCTGTGAGCACCGGATGGTTTTGTTTGTCCAGGAACTTTTATTGCTCTGACACTTCCGATTTGACGTTATAACCACACACAAATCACTCAGAGTGTCAAGGGGCGAGTTTTTGATTTCATCGTGAACCACAGCTTAGCGTTCGAAGCGTTAAGGTTGACGATGCTCACCCCCCGCCAGCGCCACAGCAAGTCTAAATGGGCACTTTTCTAGCAAGGGTTTGTAATGTTTAACCTCTTTAAACTCTTGCGTATGCCTTTGATGTTTACGGATTTTCGTTTCTTGCCTTGAGAATTGCTGTGGAAAGTTGGTAGTCATTTGACAGTTCACTTGCGCTCCTTGTTCCTACTTTTTTAAATGTGTTTTTGTTCTTGTACTACGTGTAGGTGTGATCAAATACTATATTCTCGAGTATTTCTTTTGTTTAGTAACTATCAAAAAGAACAAGTAACTGCCCACATGAGGTTTCAGATTCTTCTCCTCCAAATGGCAGTTTAAACTCTCAACACAAGTTACCGGTCTATTGGGTTATCACCCTAAAATTCAAACTTACTTCAATTGGTCTGTCATCTTTCATTGCACTACTTCCATTAAAATATAAGCAAAACTGTTTGCATATGCCAAGTTATATATTGTCGATGCATTCTGATCAAAACAAACAGCGGATCTGTTCAAATAGACTTGACTTCTTTGGTAACATACATCCACATATGACAGAGACAGCACCGAGCGTCGTCGCTGAAAGACTGACGACCGTTCAGAATTATTCCACAAACTTAAAAAGCAGGGATTTAGAAAGAGGCTCTACTTGTTTGGTGTAACTTGCTGGTACCACAAAGGCGTGGAGCTCAGGAGTCCCGTTGTGTGTGCTTGAGCTGTCTTTTAAACAGGTGCGATTTCCATCGTTAAAGAATGTTGTTGCTTTTTCACGTTGTGAAGTTAAACCACGAAGTTGAAATTTACCATGGGGACTTAATATCAGCCTCCGATTCAGATTTCTTCAAAATTCAGTATGTATCAACGGCTAGTCTACTAGCATTTCTGAACATCTTATCACGAGTGGAGAAGCACGCTTTTGCGCAAATATTCACCCGTCTTTATGAAATATTATTTTGCCCACATTCGGTCCATCCTGACGAATAAATTTATTGAGACCTGATGAGAAAGTCTCCTGCAGCAAGAGTCCCCGAATTTTTCATTTAGTTCTCTATAAGCTCCCTTTTGGTATTCTGGTGTGAAATAAACCGAGTGTGGGTCTGCCACCCACAACTCAATGTTCTTTTGCTTTATCTGGGGATGGTCTGGAAACATGGCTACGACAAACGATCTGCCTCTTGAATTAACGTGATTATAATTGACATACGCACTAGTTTAAATTTCTAAGACAAGCACGACAGTTGGGCGATAGTTTACGAGTATATATCGCCTGAAGCCTTAAAATCGGTGGACATCCTTCCTCGCTTTCCTCATGAAAACGATCTACGCCTTCGATCTTCCAGATATTCTTTCATTTTCAGGTACACTTTTTGAGGACACCTTAAAATACTGAATTTCCAACGATAAGACCCTCCAAATGGATTGGGACGCTTTAAAGCAGTGATCGCTTGATTGGTACTTTGAAATGAATGAAAAAATGCGTTCGCAGGAGACTCAGAGTGCTCTATTGACGTGCTCGATGATAATGAATCAGAAGGTATTATGAGGATAGATATCGAAGAGGATTAATGTAACCGGCTCCATTCAAGCCTGTCCTTCCCACTGAACCATGAAACATCGGCTCCTACAGCGTTCGCGTGCCACGTGATGATGCAGTGCACCATCCCCTGTACTACTTGCGTAAACTCCCGGCTGCTCCATGGGACCTACGTCAGGCCGCGTCTTGAATATGACAATTAAGATGTCTATTCAGTACGCAAGAAAAACGTAACCCGCATTGAACGTGTCCATCGGGCTGCCACGAAAACGGCCGCCGGCCTAAAATCCGTGAACTATGAAGCGCTTCCCGTGCTACTTGACAGATTACCCCTGGAGTATCACTGACTCCTAGGAGACGTAATTCTCACTTTCGCCCTGCGTGAACGAAGTTTTTCCAACAGATTTTTCACCGTCGACCCAGTCAACACACGGCGGCGACATAGGAAGACGATTATCAAGCTCAGAGCGCACACCCTAATTAGGTACAATTTTGTCATTTCTGGTGGTCGATGATTAAAATAATCATCCTCCGTCCGTTGTCTAAGCTACTCAGTTCACACCACTACTAGACACCCTCAATGCGAGTCGTCGCGTCGGCAAACTTGTCACCCAAAGCTGGGACTCTAAAGGACCGTGCCTCTCAGGTGAACGGCAGCCGCCAAAAAGGAACAAAACCGACCCGGAAACTTGGGCTAGGGACTTGATCGCGCGTATCGGTTCTTAAATCCTTGATTATTGGTCGGGCTAGTTATCACCACTTTCTTGGATGCGGACCGCAGTGTTGACGACGGTGAAAGACTTTGGCAGACAACATGGTCACCCAGTTATTGGTGATCGCGCACCCAGACTAGTTCTTCTGCCGATGATAATGTTAATGGATACTGTTTAATCAGTTAACCCATGGAGCAAAGGCCTTTTTGGGCTTTATTGGCAGAAGTATGTTGAGGTCATATCAAAGAGTACCTAGTGGATGATTTTAAAGTCAGCACCAACTGTCTGTAACTTAAACTGCTCAGAAATGTCGCGCTTCACACATTTCTTCTCGGTTACCACAACCACCTTGGGTTTCTTGAAAGTTGTTATCGTCTTCAGATCCACGTGTAGGGCAGGGTTTTAACTCTCCTACATATCTTCCAGGCAATCTGCTTCACGCTCGGCAAGGTCATTGTCCTCCAACGAGCACCCCGAGATTTTTGTGCTCGTCTTCCTTACCTGCCGACAGTTGTTGCTCTTATTCATTTGCGGTTCATTACCCGGCTTTAAGTGCTGTTTTTGGTAAGCTTTATCGATAGTCTACAAGGTGTATAAAACTGTACTTTTTATCCATAGACAACCCACATTTGTTTGGCAACACAGATTGTGAGACGCACATTTTCCTTTCCTTTCGGTTATCATAACAATATGAGTTCAGAAGCTTGGTTTGGCGATCAGAAAGCACGAGACTTTGGTTTCCTGGCCTCTTACGTGCGTTTGAGAATGTTATACTGAGTGATGGTTTTGTGCCCTCGTGAAGTAGTTGTGTTGACGACGTACTCGGAACCCACGCCTGAATGGGCAATCTGATTGGCTCAAGTAGAATCAACTGAACTCTGTCAGTCGTTCAAAATATATTCGCTTTTAGAGTGAAATTGTGATACAGGGACGCAGGCGCTAATGGAAGCTGGGATCCCTGACAATTTCTGAACAGCATAGTGAAACACTAAACCGTTGAGTACGACAAGGCTGCATAACTAGCCAAAGTTTGCTGGAAAATTTCGCCTCCAAACCTCACCTTCCTGTACATTAACGGTTTCAGATAAATTCGTTAGGGGTACTAATGTGAAAAGATGGACCACCTGACAACTACACCGTCATATATTTTAAAATATCATTAAAATAGAGAAAAGTATTTCTTTCAGTTCAGTACATGAGCGAAGAAACCATGTCAAGTAGGCGGAAAACGTTGCTTGACCTCCGGAGCTTCAAGTGATTCTTGGAGTTCGGCTCTGGCTCTCCGGATTGTGGAGTAGAGTTAGCCTTCAATGATATTATCGAGATTCGCACGTGTAACCAGTACGCGACATACGTCAACCAATCAGACTGCAGGAACTTGGCGACGGGGTTTTGGCCTGAGCGTACCGCTAACGATGGGTGATTGGGGTAGGGTGCTCTCCCGTTCCACAGAAATAACCACTTTGTTAGATGACGAGGAAACCACTGATGTCGTGGCCCAGAAAATTGCCAGTTGCTGGGATGATGACCTCGGTGAGGCGGTTCCCGTACGTCGACTTTTCCTTTAAGTAACGCATAATGGTTATGGCCTGAGTTCCTTTAATTAGGTAGAATGGAGCTTTTTTGAGGCGTAGATTTGCTAAGCCGTCTTTTATGGCTTTGATGTAGGATTCACACCACAGCACTTTCCCTTGTATCACTAGGACATTGATGGGTGTTTTTAAATGATGCCTCGGTTAGCCCTCGTGGAAAATTCCACGCAACCTTGAGGTAGGCGGTTTATCTGTCTCACACGTTGCACATTACAATGGGCTTACCGATGGTCTTATCAGCATGACCAGATTTGGCATAGCTCCTGAGCGGAACGCGACGTCCGGACATCGTAGACATTCTGATAGCGAATGAACAGCTCAGTCGGATTATATGCGTACTTTTGCCGAAGGTCTCCGTCCACGGAATAACACTCGGAATGAAAAGCACCAACTTAAGCACCAAGTGATGGTCTTCGAGTGTACCATCTGAAATGCTGGGAGAAAAACATCACAAGCATATCGTCTGGTAGCGCTGTCATTCTTTGCACATTGTCAAAGCCGAAATTTAGCCTCACTAAAAGTGTTGGGAACCGAGACACCTCTAACTCACCCGTGGACATTTTGTATTGGTTTGGCTTATTATGGTGAAACCCTGGTGAAACTATTAATCGACTGGTTTCAAAGGTCCCAAGCCTCTGCACAATAAGTGCCAAGATTCATCATCATCAAGGACAGCAACATCAGTGTTGCCACTGTTGCTTCACTGCCGCGCCAAGATTACTTTGAAGCACTAGACGCAGGCCCTATCGTGCTAGTACAGATGAGACGTTGAACTATAAAACGGCTACTGGAGACAGCCTAACTGATCGCTCCGATGAAGCTGACCTGTTTGTCAGCGAGTGTCAAAGGAACGCAAATACCTGTTGATACATCAAGAACAGGGAGATTACTGTGGAAGTCCAAAACGAAGACCATGTATCGAATTTGTCTCATTTGATCCACATAAGGGTGGAGAACTGACTGACTTCCGGCGCAGTAGTTCAATCTTCAAACAGAAGTCAGGCATATAAACAGCCCGACAGTTTGCTATGGAAAATTCGGATGCAGAACAAATGGAGGCAGAGATTCGTTTTGCGAAGTAAGCGTCATGGAGTCGAAAAATCTGACCCTTGACATGACCCAAATCGTCACCCCTAATAATACGTGGTGACGCTTCTCCCAAAGTTCGCGTGCCTACCATAGTCCGACAAATGCTATGAATCCATCCGTGGCAGTCGCAAACTCTTACCAGTACTGTAGGGCTCGAGATAGCCCAGTGGTTAAGGCACCGGCTTACGGACTGAAAGGCCCGTGCTTCGAACCCAGAATTAGCACATCGACTGCTCCTGTCTAGGCTTGGGCAACCTGGCAGTATCCCAGCCATCGTAACTCCTACCGTTGCCGTGGCAGCTAGACACCTAAAGGATACAGCTGAACGATTGAAAAATTATTAGCCAATACCATACCACAGCGCTAGAATATATTGCCCTGGATGAGCAGTTTGAATGTGTTCGCATTCCAGTGGCATGCTTTTTCAGTCCAGCACGGTTCGGGAATGTTATTCCTGGGTATCTCATCGGTTGTCGGACTTAGAGTTGTATCACTCGGATGCAACCACCAAAACAGTCGTACCGAATTGTAGACTTTATCAGCTGCTGACAATGATTAAAATGGTAGTGGATCAGCTGAAACGCCCCTTCGGTTCCTAGCTGTCATGCCATCCGAAGGAAGCATGGGTGCTGAGACACTACCGGCTTACCTATGGCTAGGCAGGATCGATCGAGTTGCTGGGCAAACGATGTGGGATGTCTTCAGATTTTTGACCACCGATGCCTCAGAAGCGTCACTGATGTTGGACGCGTGATTAGAAACCGGGTATTTGGTTGTGTGGCAAGTACTTCGTCTTGGAAAACATCCAGCACCATCAACTGCGGTGGCTCAGCCATGTGCTACGCATTTCCAAACACCATCAACCGAGACGAGTGTTGTTCCCTGAGTCTCTTGAATTACAGGAACCATGAGGTGGACAACGTAGCAAAAGGGTGTATAAAAGATCATGAAGAGTTTTCGTGTTGTGGTTGCAGTACACTTTCCAGGATGGAGTCCCCGCGACCCTTTCTGCGCTTGACTAGATACACCCGCTCTTTTCTCTTCTTTTCATTCTGAGGCTTCAAGCATAATTATATTAACTCTGTGGTTGTATGGCGGTGAGGCATCAGTGTCAACACTGATGTTGCTGTTTCTGATGATGAGATTGTCCAAAGACGGGGCGAAGTCCACAGTCAGCCCTTGCCTCATCTGTTTACCCGCATCTAGGAAGAAGAGACCATTCCAGACAATTGGAGAGGATCTATGGGGTGCCCATTTTCAAAAACGAACATATGAGTGTCAGTTTGATTCCAGTTGTAACACCACTCTTAGCGTCATTTGTAGTTCGTTTCCTCATTGTGGCTCCTGGTACACTAAATCGAGAGTAGAAAGCCGAATACCGGTCCGGTTTGGATTGCTTTCACCAAATCTTCACACTCCGTTTGGTGCTTGAACAAAGCCATAAGTAGAGACTCAAATAGCTGCTCACGAAATATACGGGCGCTATCGTCCTCGTCTTCAAAAAGAAGGCACCGGTGTTTTGGATGAAGTGACCAAAATCACATTATCTTTTAGCATCTGACTTGCACCCACAAAGTCTGAGGTCATGCTCGGGGACCAGCAGTCACTGAACACCATCGTTCCAGGGAGAAACATTCGAAGTTTTGGAACGTTTTATGTATCTTGGAAGTTTCATCACTTCTGATCGTAGTGTGGCAGGTGAAGTCAGCGTACGAACCTGCGAGGTTAGGGTTGCGTTTGCTAATTTGTGACATATGGCTTCAAAGCGGTGTATCCGTGAATCTCAATGGACGTGTGTCAAGGTACAATATGGACTGTTTTGTTGAACGGCTGCGAGATTCACCTTAAATTTTTTGCTTCATGTTTGAGTTTTAGGGGAAGGGAGAGCCAACCATCTGTTCAAAAGCACGGTAACATAGTTGTGTGTGACGTGGCCAACTTAACTTAAGCCTGCTGAAATTATTCTCCCTGTTGCCTTGGAGTCATACAGGTGGTGGCTTGTATGATTTTTCGTTTCCCGACAGAACGCTGTTGACCCACAAGAAACACCATTCCAAAGGCAATTCCGCAGAATAAAATGCTAATATATGCTTACATTTGGATTATTCGAAGGTAATAAAACTAACCACTGATGTAACCAATAGCTTAGAGGATGACAGATAGTTAGATATCGCATGTGTATAGCTTTCGAAGCCATCTGTACGCCTAGTTGAACACTACTATGGATCTCGGCAGCTAAGGGTTATTTCTGCGGCGAACAGCCGACAGCAATAGCCAAGACCGGAGTAACGGATAGGACTGGGCTCGATGTAGCCAAGTGGATAATACTCAAGCTACTCCATCAGTGACTTTGGTTTAGATCCTATCACTGGCTTTTGATAAGTGTTCTTTGGATTTGGTCGATCTGGCAATACCTGATCCCTCGTGGTCCCTGCACGGTCGCTTCTATTGAAATGGTGTCGCAACTGAACGACTACTACTATAGTGACATAGAACACTGGTGGATAGTAAACGTCGAGATAGTTCAGTGATTAAAGCGCGAACTTAGTAACAGGAGGGCCCGTGGTCCTAAATGAACTCCAACGTGTCGACTACTCCTGTTTAGGCTTGGCCAGTCTGGCATTATTTCACCCCTCTGACTCTGCAGGTAATGGGATAGCTTGGCACAGCTGAACGATTCTTATCTTATTATTATCAAACATCACCGATCACGTTGCGTCAATTGTGAGTACTGGTGCTTAACTGCCATGGAACCACTTAAAGGAATGCTTTAGTAAAGTTTTACCTGCGTTCATCACATCTGAGTTTAATATGATGCTGGAAACAGCATCCGCGGATACGGAGGGCCAGCCAAAAAGACCAGCTTTGGATAGTTGTTTCAGTCACTACGGGTATCTAAGTGACTTGAGGACAAATTTTGGCATTTAAGAAATCCTGTAAGGAAGCCACGATGCTACACGGAGTGTCGTCAGCAAGACAGCTCGGCGCTGAGTGCATCCAACTGCACTGTCACGGAAAGTTGCTTTGATATCTCGATTATAAGACCAACTGAACTGTAGCAGACTTCGCATCTCACATTCAGCTAAAATATCTTGGAGATATTGACCCGAACCGTGCGTTAACGTCAACTAGATTTACACGTGGGTGTTTGACTCTGCATTCGTCAGGCTATCTGAGTGTGTCACTAAGTTGGTCGTATCCTAAAGCAGACGGAGAACCAGCAAGCAAGATCTCTTTCGACTAGCACTGTAAGTGGGCGTTGCGTGTCAGTTAAAAGGTCTTGTTGGTTAGTGCGGATGCATAAGTCTTAGGGTCGATGGGTGATTTAGAATCATTTTACCGGGTTCTTGATCTTCCGCTTAAGGCCGATGATTCCTCTTGAGTGTAATTCGTAAATTTCATCGGTGTGTGCGAGTTCGTAATTGTTATGACAATTTGGCTCGGTGGAATGAGATTACGTGAGCCTTTAGCCAGATTGAGTTATTTACTTTCAATCCAAGCTACTTCTGTTGTCGACGCCTCTCAGCTGGTAACCTTACATCGTAACGTATCAGCTCGATTGATATAGAACCGCTCTCCGTTCGCCAATTCTTCAACCATTCTGTTTGTTCTGTTCTGGCTAAGAAAAACGTGCTTCAGAGTTGGCAGCATGTAATAGGCGTTGGATACAAGGCACCAACTCCTTGACAGTAGGGAACGCGGTTAGTTTGGCTTGAAACCGTGGCCTGTTCATTAGGACTAATACATGTTACAGGCACTGAAAATTCAGCACTGTAACGGACTGCTTCTAAACTTCGTAGCTGTAGATTGGGCTGTGGTATCACACGCTGTACGTTTGACGAGTACCTTAGTGGTTAACAAAAGTTTCGTTACTTATTTGATACTGTTCGTCCTATCTGTACATCCCTGGTAAGGTTTTTCGAACTGCAGTTCACATCCAATACAATTGAAGAAAGTCAGGAAATTTTTTTAAAAATAGGACTCTTGGGATGCCGAGGAACCGAAACCAAAACCACAGCCAGTGGCGCCTGCTCCGGAGAAACTCACATTGGCAGAAAGACTCAGACTAAAAGAGGAAAAGCGCCGCAAGGAGAAGGAGGAGAAGCTTAAGCGTGAAGAGGAGCTCAGGGCAGAGCAGTCGATGACAGAACTACAACGTGAAAGGCTTGCGGAGGAGGCTGAACTGGGTTTATTGCAGGATACTTTTGGTGAGCTCTTGCTTCTCCCTATCGATTGTTACTTTCAGGAGCGGCACCTGTAGTACCAGACACAAAAAACAGCATAGATGCTTGTGAACCAAGAACGAAAGAAGATTTCAACGTTCTCAATGACCTTTTACAGGCGAAACTGAGGAAAATTGAAGTACGCCATTCTGTTCAAGTGTCATACTATACTTCCCCAGAAATCACCACACTATAGTGCGTTTGCTGAAAAGCTGATCCGCGATGCAATGACAGAAGGTAAATCTCATTCACGTAACTTCCATCTTCACCGCCAGTGGACGTGGATGCGCTGAAGTCTTTGAGCACTGCCATTACAGCGTTGGTAACTGAGAAGCAAAAGCTTGTCAAGGTAAGCTGACTATCGCGTTTCTGTTGATGCTTTTGGTATTGTGCACATCAATGCAATGCTGCCTGTCCACCCTCTGAAAAGCATGTCACCGCGGTCGATCTATTTGCGCACCGATTCATTAAAGCGATCGCTCCTATAAGGATCGTGTTTTCGGCGGAACTTTGCAAGTGCAATGTGAAAAGGCTACTCCTCTAATTCTTCGATCAGTTTTTCGTATATTGATCACAACTGCCCTTTACAGACACCATGCCCACTGTATTATCTAATCGAATCGTTGGTTTGTTGCAGGGTAAAATCAAAAAGAAAGGCAAAGGAAAACTCCTGGTTGAACGCGAAAACGATTACAACTTTCAGGAGGATAACATTGAACCGGACGAATATGACGACTTCATGTAAACAAACTGGGTTGTTTTCTGTGATTGCCGCCTGGAGCAACATATGAGCTTCCGATTAACGGTCAAGTCTAGAGTCAAACGGGCACCAGCCCATCTATCCATCCTACCGGTTTGTTTTCCTACCCCTCGATTGATCTTGTGGTGTTGAAGAGGGCCCTACCTCCCTGCTTTTCATACTTCGTTCGCTGAGAATCCTTTGTACGATATTGTCCTGTGGAGAGACTGGGGTCCACCGCTTCTGAAAAAGCCTGTAAAACAGTTTTCCATTATCTTTATATTTACAAATAAATGTCGGATGGTTTTGATATGGAAAATGATTGGCTGGATTTCGAAATCAGAATACGAGGGATCTGTGAGAGACCGCTGTAACGAAAAAGAAGGGAAATATTATATGAAGACAGCCAATTGAGCTAAAATTTGGAAAACAAAGCCAGAGTTGCTGAGTGGTTAAGGAGAAAATAGGAGTGTTGAATGTTAAAACACGCGTTAGGCAGATGTTAAATCCTCTCTCTCGTGCAATATTGGTTTTCCCTGGGGATAAAATGGACACATCAAAATCTCACTCATTCGCACTTTCCGAAAGTAAAGGGAGGGTACGTCGGATATTGTGGAAAGTGGGAATAAGAACTGGCTTATAGTGGCAGAGAGTCTTCCCAACGGAGACCATACTAAATTTCCTTCTGGGTTAGACGATTCTTTTTAGAGGGGTTCAGCTTACTAGCCAGTTTTACGCGACAGTTGAATCAACTAGGTGTTTCTCCAGCCTTTGCTCTACTAGTACAAATCATCCTGTTCCATCTTTAAGAAAGACAACCTATCTGATTACGGGCGAGAGTGCTCGCTACTAAGTGCCGTGGCACGTTTAGGCGAACTTACATCACGGTCATCCTTGCTTGTTATCGTGCATTCTGGAGGAGGATAACCCACCCCACATTTATTAACGCAATTCAAGGATTGTTTCCACAGTTAGCCAGAATGAGTCTTTTTTGTTGTTATTGAACTACTACAACACATCTCTTTGTTATTTGTTAACTTCGATTTAGTCGTTCAGCCTTTTCTAAGCGATGCGTTGCCTTAGTACACTTACCCGTTTCTTTAAAAATGACCAAAAAACTCCTGGTCGCATCAACGTCCAGTTTAAACATTCGAAGTATGCAGATAGTTACTTAAGGACAGTTAAATTTCATCGTAGCTAGTGTTTCACAAGGCTACGGACATACGCGCTCCCCGATGACAAGTAAAGCAGTCCTCCGTTATATCATCGAGGCTTTGTTACTCAACTCATGGTTCATGTGCAACGAATGTCTAGGAATTCAAACGCTCACGGTCCTTAGGTGTGCTTCCCAAAACTACACCATTGTTTTCACCTGGAACTCACAGTTCCAGCGTGTTGCTTATACTCAACAGCTTCACGCAATCCAACTGGCGACTCATTTATTTGATGCTTGAGTTGTTTTCGGAGCGTGGCAGCTTTGTTGCACACGTTTCACCGCAAGTCAAGATGACCTCATCAGTGCGCAGTTGGGTAGTGGTGCATCGCTGTAAATGGCTTCTATGTCGAGCCGCTCATGTATTGTCAAGTTGCAGTAAGGGGTAAATCTTGCGCGCGAATATCCAGGATCGTCGCAGCTGAGTAGAAACCAACTACTAAGTAGTTCTCGCAACTTCCCATCACGAGAAATAGAGCGCTCCCTACCGGAAATATGAGCCAGGAAACCATTGAGGGCACATCAAGCGGCATTATTAAAGGTAATACTGACATACCGTCGTAAGGAAAGAACGACTGGCTAGGACAAAATTATCATAAGAGCAAGTCGCGGGACTTATGGAGGGCTTACAATCACGCACACCCGTCTCTGACATCCAAACAGCCCATTTGAATAACAGTGGGAGACATGGAGCGTGTTGTATGCTAGTTTCCTCTCGATCTAGCTCAGGAGTCCTTGTTGGAACTAGACCGGTACTCTGACATCATATGGTTATGACCAATTAAGATTTTTTATTTATTGTTCTTAAATTTTGTATCAACGTTTGTATTAGGAACAGGTCAGATGATTCACGGAGACGGAACCCCACGTTGTGACCTTAGGTCCCTTAATTCCTACTTGGAGTTTATGTGGTTGAAGATCTGATTTGTACAAAAATCCATGACATCTCTAGCAGTTAGCAGCAACTTGTGTATGATGTGAAGATTAACCGATTTGAATGACCCGTTATACTTACAAAAAAGGGATTTTCAGGGGTTTTTGGTGGGACTCCAGATGTGAAAACTTATATCCGTTCGCACCCGCGTTCCGCCCGTATTCGTACTTCTTTCTAGTATGTAATGCGAAATGGTCCAAGTGGTTAGAGCGCCAATTTACCGACCGGAAGGTCCGTGGTTCGAACCCGACCTCTGCCTCTCGACTTCCCCTGTCTAGGCTTGGGCAACCTGGCAGTATCCCAGCCCTCGTGCTTCCTTCTGGTGGCATGGCAGCTAGGCACCGAATGGGTGCTACAGCTGAACGGTTTCTTTTATACTAATGGCAGTTAACCGCAGTGTGTAGTAGTGGTGCACTGCTGTTAATGATGCTGCTGCTGCATGCTACCAGTTGGTTCCAAGTGTTTAGGTCCCCTGCTTGAGTAAGACGGCGTAAATACTCCTATCGTATCCACTCACCCCCCTTTGGACACACGCAAAGGCATTCTCGTTTCGTGAAGCATGTGCTTTGCGATACGACACTCATAACTTTAACTCATCGATTAGTCAAATGTGAATGCCATTTCAAAAGTAAAACAAACCGCCCACTGATGAAGTAAGTCGAAAATAATTAAGGTAGTTGATCTGACTACTTGTACAATCATGTCTGCCCACTTGACGTTGGTTAAACATATTAAACTAGATAGTGTAGTGTATTCATCGGCTAAACTGCAAGCAACTTCGTATTGGATTGAATGAATATCATGGCTACAGAAACCAAAGCACACGACTGCAGTTTTCGTGAAACAAATTAGAGCAATAGGGGTGCATCTGTTCTAAGCACACGGACGGTTCGGAATTACCCAAGTCTTCTAACGAGAAAGGGGCTTGTACATCACAGCCAACAAAATTAAAGAAATTAGCGAAACATGCTCATTTGCATACCAATTTGTTTTTTATGGAAGACGCCTGGAACCCAGCTGAATCTCTCGTTTATGATGTTCTTAAGCAACTGAATGTGATGCACCGGGCCGCCTCATGTTTCAATCGGCACAACATTTGGGATATCGCGATACATTGTATAAATCTAACAGACTACTCATAAGATTGATGTCAAAGAGTTTTCAGCGACATTAAGAGCAGTGCATCAGGTTTATAAAGTAAAGAAATGCTCCAAAGTGGCACAGGATGTAGTTTTGGTCTATGAAGGGTCCGGATTTATGGTCATCCTTGGATGAAAACAATGTACACAAGTTAACCTTGTGCAGTGCTGACCAATAATCGCCCATAAACACGTATGTATTTCTGCATCTGTTAGGTGGAATTCCACACGCATCCGGCTTCACCGCTCGCAGTCAGGTGCTGCTAGTTCTCGAAGCTGATCAAATTCGATTGACATCGTGGGTTCCCGTTCGCTAATTGTAGTAACGGTATTTTCCTCAGCTTAGTTCTCGGTCTGAGCCTCCCAAGCTAGTGTTCACGTCTAAAGAATCACCAAAGGTGCACAAGGTATATTAACGCCCAAAACCAAGCCAAAAGCACTTGCACAGCGCTTCATATATATAGCGTAAGTGGCAATAACTTTCTGGAAATTCTGACCCCTTCTTGATCCGCCATTGGCAACCGGCATTCGGACAATATTGGGTCATATATAGAGAAAGATGTTGGTAGCTCATGTAGCATAGATGGTCTTTGGCTTGTTCGCTGAGCTGGACAATTTGATTGCAAGCGTTTCATCACCAATCGAGGTGACGTCATCAGTGCGTTATGGGGGAGCGTAGCGGTGGGTTAGTGGTTGCGCGCTGAATAATGTTACGTGTGTGTTAATGTACGTGCTACTAGCCGGCGATGACCTTTGATCGCGATTAGGTCGGGCGGCTCCATTGGTTGCTCTGTTATCTTGTGTCCTCATTCGCCGATGCCCACGTGACCTTTGAGCTTGGCATCCCCTGCCGTCGTAATCTGGTAGATGCCGGAGTGACCTTTGTCCTTCCGAGTTTCAAGGTGTTCCTTGTTTCTTTCTTTGTGAATGCAATATTCAGCCTCATTGAGTGTTCTGGTTGGTCTTTTGCACGCGTAAATCGGATTCAGTTCGATTCACCGGTTGATCGAACCTGTCATGGAGCACAATGCTTCCAGAAATTCCATTCCGTGTCTCGTGTCCCCGTATGCAAATTTTTTTTGCGTTTCCCAGATTGAATTTCTGGCCTTCTTGGTCTTCGTGTATGGAATAAAGGACAGGGGGTCATGTCTCCTGAGGGCCGTGTTGTGTTCCTTTATTCACGCGAATAAAGGGAAAGAAATTTCTGGTGTTCTCCAACGGACCAACTACTCTCCCGACCTAAAGCTGCCACCTTGACGAAACAGCGATCTGCCTTCCCCTGAGGAAGGACGGGTTAGAAAAGGTCGGCCCCAAAAACCGCACACTCCGATCGCCCAACGGTTGACCGTTGCCGCCGGCGCATTATCCAATACAGTCGAAATACTTTTAAAACCAAAGAGCCCGGTGCTGCTCAAAAGGCACCTGCTGTGCGCAGCCGCATCAGGAATGAGACAGTAATGCCTTATTCC
>NW_008751703.1:1717404-1742669 GCF_000715545.1 Opisthorchis viverrini | reverse complement strand
CGCGCCGAGGACGTCAAAAGACTTTCAGTGTTTGACCATCGATGTCTTCGGAGCATTGCCCGAATCTGGTGGGAACACCGGATCAGAAATTCTGAAGTACGTTGAATGGTATTCGGGAGAAATAACTCACCCTCGATAGATGAACTGATCACACTGCATAGGTTTCGCTGGCTTGGCCACGTGCTGCGTATGCCAGTCGACCAACTTCATCGAAGGGCTCTTTTTGCCCAACCATGTGAAGGTTGGAAGAGAGCCAGAGGCGGTCAAACAATGACTTGGCAGCGAAGTATGAAAGCTATTATCAGCAAACTCGGCTGCGCTGGTAATTGCCGTCTTCCTGGATGGGGACCCCGAGACGGGCCACATCAATGGCTAGAGACATTGTCAGACATGGCCCAGTCGCGCCCTCAATGGCGCTCGTGCATCCAAGCTATTGCCTTCAATGCTTAGCTCCTTTTCCAACCCCCCCCCACTTGACAGCCCACTGACAGTGCTGGATTTATGCACCAACTTACCAGCTCGCTCGTGCAATGCGCAGCTACCTCCCCCCTCCCCCAAATGATCGGTGAACGAAACTGCGGCAGCTGCAACCACTGTACGACGAGTACGCGGTTCTTGCAACTGACAATGATGATGATGATGACCAACTACTCTGTATGGACCGCACTGATCGTTTTGGTGAAGAAGGCTAACGGGACCATCCGGTTGTGTACAGACTTCTCCGCCGATCTCAATGTTGCACTGGATACCCATCAGTCCCCTCTGCCTCTTCCAAATAATTTGTTCGCGAAACTGAATGGGGGTAAATGTTTCGCGAAGATTGACTGGGCCGATGCTTACCTCACTGTTGAAAGTGAGGAAGAATCACGAGAACTTCTGACCATCAATACGCACCGCGGTCTGCTCCAGTATAACCGACTGCCGTTCGGTGTCCAAACAGAAATAGCTATTTTATAATAGATCATGGGTACGATGCTGAAGGATGCCCCCACCGTTGCTGCCTATTTGTACGAACTCACTGTCATGAGTTTCAACCCCCACGAATTATGGCAACGGCTTAATTACGTGCTTGGTCGTATTCAAGAATATGGTTTCAGACAGAGTGTGTACAGACTTCTCCGCCGATCTCAATGTTGCACTGGATACCCATCAGTCCCCTCTGCCTCTTCCAAATAATTTGTTCGCGAAACTGAATGGGGGTAAATGTTTCGCGAAGATTGACTGGGCCGATGCTTACCTCACTGTTGAAAGTGAGGAAGAATCACGAGAACTTCTGACCATCAATACGCACCGCGGTCTGCTCCAGTATAACCGACTGCCGTTCGGTGTCCAAACAGAAATAGCTATTTTATAATAGATCATGGGTACGATGCTGAAGGATGCCCCCACCGTTGCTGCCTATTTGTACGAACTCACTGTCATGAGTTTCAACCCCCACGAATTATGGCAACGGCTTAATTACGTGCTTGGTCGTATTCAAGAATATGGTTTCAGAGTGCGTCGGGAAAAATGCACCTCCTTCATGCGGTCTATGACATCCAGAAAAACGTTTTCAAATACAGACAAATCCAGCTTGTTTCCCGGTTATTCCTGTTGCTGAAGCAGCCATAGGTGCGTCGCCTGTCGTGGATGCCGTAGTATGGACAGCGCAACAGTTGTACGACATTGGAACGGGTTTTCATGAGGATATGACGACAGAAGTATCCCCGGTGCCACTCGGCTTTTGGCCGCAAAAGAACCTTGGTGTTTGCACACCCGAGTTCCACCTGCAGGGCGGCAGAGGGTACTCGTAAGACGGTTGATCAGTATTATCATGGTCCTTGGATTCCACAAGCAACATCCGTCCACTCGACCGTGGCTGATTCATTGTGCCATTACTTTGAAATGGAAGTCAGCCAAATCCCTCAACGAACAACCAACACCCAATCAAGCAGACCATTAGCCAAAACCCGCTTTCGCCCCATCAGTTTAGTCGAAACATTTTCATTAGAAGGCTATATGTAGGAGTACTTCACAGTGCCTACAGGCGACCTTCCTCGTTCCTAATGTCACAGACAGACGACCAGAACGTGGCAATATATCGGTGACTTGTCCGTCTGTTATCCAACATGAACACAACTGTATGGTTCAGCAAATGAGTGTACGAGGTATTTCATCTTTGTCAACAGTGTTCAGCTAATTTCCTTCGAAAAAGGTGATCAGTGTTTGTTCAAAGGGATTGCACGAAACATCCAACTTGAGTCGCTACCTCACACCAAATTACTGCTCGACTGATACGTAATTTGCACAAGGCATATCAGATTTTTCATTACCTCTGTATCTTTCACGAAAAGGAAGTGACAAACCCGGTCACAGAGATTAATGGTCTACCCTACCCGAAACATCGACGTAAGCGGGAACCAATCGGTTGTGACGAGAAAAGGGTACGTACATTTTCTACACTACTTATGAGTAGGCAAACGTTTCGCCGGCATGTGTACTTTGACATCATCATCATCATCAATGACAGCAACATCAGTGTTGGCACTGATGCTTCACTGCCGTACAGTGATGGTCTCCTCCGAGGGTCCACTGCTACCCTCTGGCCTCTGCATCCCAACGAGCTGGCGCTTCACTGCGTACAGTGATGGTCTCCTCCGAGGGTCCACTGCTACCCTCTGGCCTCTGCATCCCAACGAGGTGGCAGCTTTCGGTCCGGACAAGAGGTCCCGTGGATTATGCCTCAACTACAGTTGATGGCCTTGAAGCTCTCTTGACTGTAGTTTAATATATAATAACCCGGATCACAATTACAGTGACATGTATGTTTGCTGTGCGGGGACATTGGAACATTGGTGGAATGGATACAAATTTTAATTTTCTCATTAGAAGCTTGCTTCATAACGATCATCTTCTTTATATCAAAGGGTTTGTGGTGAACCTTAGGCCCCAGAAATGTGGTGATTAGTCGCCGGCACATCTGCACATGTTTTGCCGCATCCAGTTTGAGAGGTCGCACAGTCGAGGTGAAAAAAGGGCAGATTTGAATGTAGCGTGTCCAAACACAACAATTATCAGCGAGTGCATCATAACGATCATAGAACTTAAGAGTGTTTTTTTTTCAAATGTTCTAAAGTACTACGTAAACAACACTGTCGGAAGATGTGTAACTACCCAGTCACTCACATACTTGACTGCTC
This sequence comes from Opisthorchis viverrini, assembly GCF_000715545.1. Taxonomy (NCBI): domain Eukaryota; kingdom Metazoa; phylum Platyhelminthes; class Trematoda; order Opisthorchiida; family Opisthorchiidae; genus Opisthorchis; species Opisthorchis viverrini. The sequence goes on along the minus strand of NW_008751703.1, from coordinate 1,739,490 downwards.
AGCTCACAGTCGCTCACTGGATCACGAGACTTGTCTTTTTTCACACTCACAAACCACGTCACATTAAGGTGACTCATCGGACATCGATTGTCTGTACCGCCTAGTGAGCGTAGCGACTACTCATGTGCTGACGCGCCCACGAAAACGCAAACGGACCTACATATAGGGAAACCGAACACAGTCAGCACACAGACTCCAGTGCGCACAGGGAGAAGGAAGTCAACCACTCTCCACAAGTCCACGGACAATTATGGAACACGTGTAGCAGCCATACTGCGGAGAAAACACGTTCCAGCCGTCCGGACTTTCACCGAGGAACTCTCACCGACGATAAGATCCTCTTTTGATTTACTCCCCTCTTGTATTGTATTTGTTTTTATACGTGTTGCAGCCCACTACTGTCAACCATACTAAAAACTTTTATTGATGCACATACCTTCTGATTTGTGTTATGACCATCAACAGCAGTGCACTAATAATTGGTGAGCTCGACGTGAAGTTTGGCCGTTTCTATTACCTTTATCCGTATTTCATTCACGCTGTGGTACGCGCATTTGTTTCGCCATGCCGATTTCTCCAGCACGAGAGAAACTTCCAACTTCTATCGCATCAACAGGCAACGTCAACAGGGCGCGTCAGCACATGAGTAGTCGCTACGCTCACTAGACGGTACAGACAATCGATGTCCGATGAGTCACCTTAATGTGACGTGGTTTGTGAGTGTGAAAAAAGACAAGTCTCGTGATCCAGTGAGCGACTGTGAGCTGAGCAGTCAAGTATGTGGGTGACTGGGTAGCTACGGATGTAACTCAAAAACAGAATAATCATTTGAGAATGGACGAAGCTTGGAACTCAGCGGTTGTGTATTTTGCAGATAGAGAGGACAAGGAACAGATCCGGCCATTTCGAATACGGGGTCTCGACAAGTGAGCGATTTCACATTCTAGTTGCATGTGACATATTCCTTTCGTAGGGTGCTCTTTTAAGCTCGCTTGTTTAGACGACCAGATTTCCCATGAGGTTGTCGCAGGGATTTTTGGGACTCTGCGGTTCATCCCACACGATTTTCCGGCACTTTAGATCGAAACGTCCAAAGCCTTGATGTCTTAAATTCGTAATATGACCATAATAGTAAGGTCTGTAGGATGTAACTCATGAACTGAACTGAGTAACGGTCAGACTCATTTTTGCCATGTTTTCAATCGAAGTCACGAGTCAGGGGTACCCAAAATCGGGTTAGTGTACGGTTCGAAGCTGCTTTATATTCAAATTGCCTTGTTTTCGGAGATCTCGGGGACATCTCTGGACGCCTGAAAAACCCCTCCTAGCCGATGATTTTCTCGTGGGACATTTGGACACAAGAAGTTTCCACAGTTTTATTATAGTAGGTCAGAGTGTTCCACCGTTGATGTTGCCGTCTGTAACGACTGACATATTGCTAATCATGGGCCCGATACATTGGAAGACTGCAAGTCGCAAGTGCTGCAAAACGTACCAGAAAACCTACCCAGATATGACCCGATGTCTCTTAAATGTCACGCCGTAATTCACACATTATCCCCGGAACGGATAGCCGAAACACTTGGTGAATTCGAACAAGCCAAAGACTTGAATATATAGAATTGGCCCAGTCCGACAAATCTAGCAACGGGCCACATAACACGAACAAAGGCTAAATTATTCAGAAGCCACCTCAAGTTTCACATGAGTTGTGTAAGCCTCAACCGTTATTATCGCAGTTAAATTTTGGGAAAGATATCCCTTACAGTTAGGATCCTGGGTACCATGGTTGCCCACAACTGTGCTATTTACAGTTATCACAGTGACCAGTCTTGTGTTGAAGTCTTCGAACAAATGCACATGACAAGATACGACCGATTCCTAGACTCACCCGAAACGTGACAAATTTCCACATCCGCTCCCGCGCGAACAAGGATATCGAGCCACATAATCTGCTGTGCTGATAGCTGATCACCAGGTCCTTTAACTTCAACTAGCTGGATGGTAAGTAAATAGGTTGAAAAAGTGAGTCTGGAGAGCCACGAGAAAATAAACTGTAAACGGACATCGAAAGCTAACCCACAATTTCTACACGAAGGGTTTCTTTATGCATCCAATTGTCCAGTAGGTAATTTAATCACCTTAGAAGTTGAACTTTGCTTAAAGCGCTCATTAACACTTTAACTTCTGCAAATTTTGTCCATTGGTAACCGATTATGTTGGCTGAAGAGACTTGTAGACAAACGAGTCACACTACATATTCCATTGGGAATCGGAGTTCACTGCGCCTGACAGGGCCATTTACACATCTATAGCGAAAAACGACGCATGTAATCAACTGTTTACCGTATGTATATATCCTCTTGCAAGTAAAAGTTCGTGTCCTATGTACCTAAATTGAGAATTACCCCAGTTCGCATAACGGTAAGCGACTAATGAACTATGTAACTAGACCACCTTCTAAGGAAGTATTCGGATGGATCACATCATACCGGGTATACGCTACATTTGCGCGGACTTTTCGGTTTATGTGGTGCCGAATAAGGTCCTCCCCATTCTGATGTCTCGAATAATAATAATGATAATAATCGTTCAGCTGCAAAACCCTTTCGGTGCCTAGCTGCCATGCCACACGGAGACATGAGGGCTGGGATACTGCCAGGTCGCCCAAGCCTAGACAGGGGAAGTCGAGAGGCAGAGGTCGGATTCGGGCGTTCCGGTCAGTAAATTTGCGCTCTAACCACTTGGTTCATCTTGCCTCGGATGAGTCGACAAAGCATCTAGCTTCGTGGCAACCTAATGAACCGTGAATGAGGCGTTCATTTTATCGGGAACTTGTTGTCTGTTTATATTTCACATTGTACTCTCCGTTTGATCCCATTTAAACTGTAAGTATGACAAAATGGATGGTAAACATGAAGTGCTACAGAGAACTTTCATTCCGAATTTGCTTTCGGAATCTCGCTAATTGAAATATGTACTACAAGACTTTTCCTGTTGTCCTAAAATCAAGGTGCTTGCCCTTGTAATTTACTGCTTCAACTCATTCTGGATTGTTTGACTGGCTGCCGTCATACTTTTTATCACGTAAAGAAAACTACGTAAAGTCAAATGGTAAAAATGCATCCCCTAGAAAGCTAATGTTAGCATAATGATCAACTGCCGCACACCTGAAGGCGAACGAAATCCAATAATAGGGTGCAGAGATTGACTTTCAGTTTGATGCCGACAAAATGCAGAGTTGGTTGGTCGAAAGCGGATGAAACAAGCCTGAATCATCTACCATCTTAGGAATACAATCAATCAATCAGTTCATCAGCTATAAACCGTGTACCATACGCACATTGGTTCCAGCTGCTACAATTTCGATCACCAGAAAACGGGAAAGTGGAACATACAACCAAGCCTTGGAGGCGAAGACATGTTCCTTTGTTCAGAAATTTAGTAGCTATGCCTTGAACGCAGTAGCTTTGATTCATGAGCGCCACTGAGTGCGCGATTGGGTCATTTCCTCCAACGTCATTAACCATTGCTAATTTGAGTCCCGAGAATAGCCAGTGCATATGTCCCCATAGGTAGTGTCCGCTTGGTCACTGAGAGAGAGCATCATACCGTACCATCATCATTGTCAGCTGTAAGAACCGCATACCTGCCGTACAGTGGTTGTAGCTACCACAACTTCGTCCAACGATGAGTTGGGAAGGTGGGGTAGGTAGCTGCGCATTGTAAGCGGGAGCTAATAAACTGGTGCGTAAATACAGCACTGTTAGTGGGCTGTTAAGTGGGGAATAAAGAAGAGAACTATGCATTGAAGGCAGTAGCTTGGATGTACGAGCGCCATTGAGGGTGCGACTAGGCCGTCCGATAATGTTGGCAACCATCGATGTGGCCCGTCTCAGGGTCCCCATCCATCATGAGAGAAGAGTAAAATTGTAAGGCACCATAAGTTTTTTCGAGGGGGAAAGGAGCAGAATAATGCACTGTACGTCTAAGAGCACAATTAAAGGGTTCGAGAAGTACCCAAACTACGAAGGTAAGTTCAAGAAACGGCATGTAAAAAGCCCTCTGACCTTGTCATCTTTCGACGACATTGTAGTCCTATCATTTGTAATCACTTAGAGATCGGCATTAGTTGAGTACTGTCCAGTCACTTTTTCGACTGAACTAAAAGGTCTTAATTTTACCTTCTAGGGACGATCACGTCTTATTTCTTACGACGTGATCGTCTAAGGACTTGAGCCATTTTGCCAGATTGTCAGTCACAAAACCGAGTTTTCGCCAGATGATTAAGTCATAATACTTCGTCAGTATTCGTCGCGTTGACTGGAAGAACTACAAACCAATGATGAGCCACGCTCAACAGTACCTCTCATGACTTTCCGCATTATGCATAAGCCATGGGAACACTATTCAGCAGCGAAGCCTCAGTTCTCAGGCGTGTCAGGCTATGGCTGTAGTGTAACACCCAATCGGTGCCTGGCTGCCATGCAACCCGAAGGAAGCACGAGGGCTGAAATACTGCCAGGTTGCCCAAGCCTAAACAGGGGAAATCAAGAGAGATAGAGGTCGGGTTCGAACTACGGACATTCCGATCAGTAAATTCGCGCTCCAACCATTTGAGCCAGGAAATAACGAGTACAGTTAGGAATTGGCTGTTGAACATCCTGGCTCTTCGTAGCTGAAAAAAATCAACAACTATGTCGGATACTGTTTACATTTGCTGACACCTGAAAAAGTGGTCCTTACTGTGGAGTAGTAAAGCCCTTTGAGCGGGTTTAGTTTTGATTATCGACCCCATGGTGAAGTAAGGGCGAAGTTAAGGCTGGAAAGAAGTAAGTCTGAGGACTTTTCTATGTGACAACATGTTGCATGCAGTAGTGAGTCTATATCCGTACGCTCTACCGCAACTCCCACTTACACTCCTCACAGGGCCATTTAGCAATCCTCATCCGTTGGTGACTTTTTGTACATGGTTATTCCGCTTAACGCCATAACGCTCCAGCTGCTCACGGACATGACTCAGTACAGACTCGGTACAACTCACCTTGGCGCGCCGCTCATGAGGGGTCCACACAACAAGGTCTGGTAGGCCAGATTTCCAAGTGCGGAAATCCATGGCAAGTTGGCGGCATACCGTATGAACAACCTTTGGTCCGAGACACCAGAACAGTTCCTAAGAGAACAAACAGTGATGCGTCCACACGGTAAGAGCGCCATGGATTAACGGTGTTGAAGTGGTTCATTCAAACAAAATACTATAAGGCAAAAGCTAGCATGAAAAAAAAGCATGGTAAGCGAAAAAGTTCGGAGTCAGGTGGGTCAAAACACTGCTTGATAAGAAGTTGGAAGGAAACCGTTGGGGTTGAAACTTACATACAGTGATAATGGATACATGATCGGCTAATGGTTGACATGGTTGACAAGTAATAACAGTATGATGTTCTGACTCGAGTTTTTGACTTCTGATCCACTGGCAGTAAGCTTGACTGACCTATACATAGTTCTTATTTGGGCAACGTTTCGCTTTTGATACAAAAGCTTCATCAGGCCAAGTAAACAGGTCACCAATTAGGCCAGGTTTTAAGGCGGACGGAGAACCAATGAGTAAGAACTTTCGATTTTAGCACACTAGATCGGTTTTTATGTCAATTGACGGCTCTCGTCGGTTAATGTGGTTGTCAAAATCTTGCTTTGGTAGATCGGGGGGGGGTCAAATTAATTCCGATCGGGTTTGGTTGCCTAATCTTCCAATTCAGTGAGCTTCAATTGATGATTCACCGCAGTTGCCGCTGATAGGTGTCGTTAATCTTTGTGGGGTTGAGTGCTGCGACAATTTAGTTGGGGGGAGGTGAGGTCAAGTTGAATTCAGATGATGACTATTTCCTCCTCCTGATGACTGCTCACCAACACGTGTCAGCTCTACGGATCCAAAACCGTTCGCCACACGCTTACCAGTTCCACGCCTTCCACTCTGCTAACACAGGGATGCTTGACGGCTTCTACCGCCTCGGCCATCAGTCTCTGTGACGTGAACCGTACTAATCGCCTCGAAACCTCAACATTTTCTAAGTCTATTTTGTGTCCCGTGTTCAGTGCATGTTCTGCAATCGTCGAGTCTTTTAGTAACGCTTAATATTCATCTGCGTTTCTCGGCGGCCTGTTTATTTTTCTACTATGCTCTCCGACTATGATGTGTAGTTCCCTGACCGTCTGTCCTATATAGAGCTTGGTGCAGTCGTTGCACTTAATTTTGTAGACACAGGCCCTAGTTCTGCTTGCCGGGAGGCGATTCTTCGATTTCACCAGTGCAGAGCGCGGAGTGTCTCCCCTCTGGGGATCTATTCTTATGTTGGCCGTGTTTAGAATCCTTCGACTGATGTCCGGTGTCCCTGGTTTATGTGGAATAACAGCCATCCCAAGCCATTTTCGTTTCCGTTTCGCTACGGGTACCAGCACCCTTCGTGTGACTTTATGAACAAAGTAGTGGTGGTCATTGCTGAATCAGATGACACCCTTGTAAGTTTCGATGTCAATTCTTTATGTAAAAATGTGCCAAAAGGGGACACTTTAGAAATAGCTAAGCGACTGTTACTAGCAGACACCACCCTTTCAGAATGGACACAGCTTACGGTGGATGAAATAGTGGAAGCCATAGAAAACATCACATAAAGACAGTCGATGTGAAGACATTACGTGTATGATCGGAACAAGCTACGGTGGATGAAATAGTGGAAGCCATAGAAAACATCACATAAAGACAGTCGATGTGAAGACATTACGTGTATGATCTGGTTAGGTCATCCGTTTCTATGGATGTGATCCGTTTGGCTTAGAAATAGCGTAAGAGGAACTTTCCAACATGCAACACAGTTGCGATATGTGGAACAGAGCCAAACGATAACATAAAGCAACAATGAACAGTTTATTAGTGCCCCAATTCCCAATAGTAATTATCTGGTTGTAATGGTAAATTATTTAACCGGATCTAGCGAATTGGTGGGGGAAATTGTGCTGCTTCATATAATGAGGACCATTGAACTTTTTTAGCATACATCGAAACTTTTCTAAGTCGACAACAGGAAGCATAAGAGATGCTTCATATTCCTCACCTCTTCTCAAGAGGATATGTCCCTGCTGAGAAGAAAACTTCTATCTTATGCAAATGTTTGTTTGTAGGAAGGGAAACGAAAACGAAATCAAATGTGTGTAACAGAACACTTGGAACTAAAATGGAAATAATCTAATGGTGAATCACTTGACGACAGTGTCACTTATGCAACTTCACTCTGTGTCTATACTACTTAAACCCATCCTCCAAAAACCGTGACTTTCATTGATAGTCTGTCACCCGCTAATCTGCTTTTTGGAAGTCTCCATGGACAGTGAACACTGCTTATCAGCACAACACTAGAGAATTGCTGAGCTGTAATTGCAGTGCGTAACCAGGTTGGAATTCAAAGAAATAAGCATTGGAACCCCAGGGTATATGCAACATGTACATTGTCTCTTGTAGAGGACAACTGACGGTTGCTTTGCTTGCATACATACCTGGATGTTTCCTACTGAGAGTGACTCGCTGAAACAGCTTACAAAGTTGAGACATTGTGTTAGTCGGATACTACAACATGAAGATGCAGAAGGATGTGATCAGTCGGTGTCCATTTTAGAATTGATCCGTCAAAGCCGAGCTACGCCGATAGCTCACCGCCCATATTGGGTAATGACACATGGCATTTAAGCTGCGTCGCGTGTACTGACTGACAATTGCCATCAAGTAATGACTAATTCACCACACACAGATGAAAAATTGAGCGTCAAGCGCCCAAGGGAAACGAAGCAGACTGACAGCACAGAAATCAGAAGTGATGTTACAAAAAACGAAGCAGAATGACAGGATGTAGACCGATGAACGGATGATGTCGGTAAACGACAACTCACCGAAACTTCGTCCGGCTTTTTCAACAATTCCCAATTGGTCCAAAGACACCGCTCTCCGTAATGGTCCGTCCAACAGTTGTTGATTCGCTGGATAATGGGGTTCATGTCCGGAGACTGGCAACGACAAGAAACATGCAATTGTTTCAGCAACGTTTACTGTTATCAGTGCTTTGACAGAACATTAGTAAGGGGGTTACTTGAACCCAAGTTATACGCATACTCAATGAAACAGATTCCATAAGTCATAAAAAAGTCCACAACTCAGTTAATTGACACGTCTTCATCGCTGAAGTGGCCGTTGGGCCGCTTGCATCGGGAGGGGGATTAAGGTGGAAGTTGGAGATTAGGTGTACACAGGCTGTGGATATAGTCAATAATATTGGGGTTCTACGTTTATCTGGTGAATGCAAGCAAAGACGTTCAATTTATACAGTTGAGGAAGCCATTCATCCAAAAATACCTTTCATGGAGAAGTATCTGGCGTGGGGCACACCACCACATGGCTTCGGGTTACGCCCTAGGGGGGAGTCGGCCGGGTACTAACCAAACAAAGTTCCGGTAATGTCAACAACAGATCGTCGAACAAAAATGAAAGGTGGGATCACAGGTTTAGTAAAGCTTACATGGAGTTCCGTAGGGAGTGCAGCATTTTCAATTTCTTCCAGACGAGCATCGATAGCAACTTTCCGTGAACGGTAAAAATCGTCTGAGAACAAATCCAGTGGCGCCGCCTGTCTGTAGGAGTAAAACACGTCCGGTAATGAGTGATCGAAGAGAATGTCGTAGAACAGGAGTGTGAAGAGCAAGTGATGGATGCTCGATTCTGCGTGAATACCTGAGATGAGCGAGAAAAAGGTGAATCAATCGAAGACAATGAAGGATGCTATTCACGATGTCTTTCACAAAATAAGCAATCAGATTTACGGATCAGAGAGAGCAATCGAAGAACAGGGAACTGGAAATCTGGGGGCGTTTAGTTCACTATTGGGGATCAACTAGTGAGTGCGATGAATTCAGTCGCTTTTATTCGAAAAATATTGCCAATTCCAATGCACAGAGCACTGAAAGGATAACGAGCACTGATTATTTCATAAGTAAAATTGGAGTTAGGACGTTCACATAGTGAAGTGCATTAGTTAACACTATCAAGTGGCAGCAGATGCTCCGCTCACAATTCTTCAGACGTCCGAGTTCGAGTGGAGTTCCAGATAGTTTGTCACCTAGTGACTAGTCCAATCGTTCTTAGCGTCTCAGTGCCCTTAAGCCCGTTCGATTTGAAGATGTACAGCGTGCTAAGATAAAACTCTAAGTAGGAGGCAACACTGACAAGACATTCGTTACTTAATTCATTTCATTTTATCATAAGAAATTTCAATATCATTATGGGATTATACTAGCAACCACGCTCAACTTTCATATACTCACTCATTAAACACGACGCACGTGCACGTACAGTAGACTTCGTACGAAGGCATGGTAGTAAAAAGCTGTTCAGCCGACGAACAGGGGCACCGCATCCTGCGAACATTTTAGTCGAATCTTGAACAACTGTGGGCTGCACATTCTTGGGATACCAACACAAACTGTATGAACTCCGGGTTGATAACCTGTAAGTCAGTGGATTCACACTGCTAAGTGCGAGCGTTGAAATTCCCAATATTCCTTCCACAACTGGCGGTGGAGAAAGCTATTGTCCGGTCATAAAAGAGTTAGTGGCCATCAAGTATCACTCCATAGACTTTTCAACCAAATCACTACTGTACACTATTGGGTTTATCTTGGGTGATACGTATTGCCGCAACAGGAGTAGATCAGGTGTAACTACAGCAAAACCATTATTACGAAATGGGACACTAATGTTACTGTCACTGAAGAAAAGACATATGCTGCACACAGGAAAGAATTTATGAAGCTCGTCGATAGACGGGGCCATGTCAAGATGACTATTGGAGAACAAAGTATGCTCATGCAGATAAACGGCTAATACAACAGGCTGATCCGATGCACGCATAAAATTAACGGACAAGAAGCGGGTAGTGCGAAGCCATAAATAATCGTGACATACATTGAAAGTGTGTAGGACTAAAAGGTCAAAGACATGTGGTACATTCTCAACCTCGTAGCAAGAAAACCCATCCACAGGGGAAAACTGCAAGCAGAGGTCATACTTGAAGTACTGATGGCACAGCAGCTACACAGCGCTTTTCGGCAGACGGGTTTCACTGACAGGAAGAAACCTCTATTGAACTTTCTAAATCTTCTCACGTTACCGGCGGATTCAAAGTGCGCAGTGTTCCAGACGTAAGCAATGATTTAGTTAGTTTTCTGTTTACTCCTAACTGTCGCAGTGTTTAGGTCTACCAGGCTCCGCTTTTCTTCAGATGCTCGATTTTATCATCTGGTAATAGCGCACTGCGGATCTAAGATCCAGTGAACCACAGCCGCCTAAATCGTGTGGAAATCTCATTAAACGGGAATGGCACAAACGTAGAATTACTAGTGGCCTGGTTACCAGTTACCTTCCAGTTACCTAGAGCACAAAATCCGCGTCAAGGTGAAGGTATTCGATGGATCACTGAACCACAGATAATCAATTGTGACAGCTTCTTAATGTCAACTAACTTAAAAGACGACGCTTCGAGCCCCATTTACAACAAGGGAGACTCACCACGTTCAAAGCCCAACCGTGAAGTATAGTGCCGAAGTGTCCACTGTTCCACATTCAGTAATAGCGTGTGTTGCTCCAAGGGTTGTTTCGTGGGGGATCCGACCTTGTTTGGAGAACATGTGGACTTTTTCGGCGATGCAGCTTCTATCCACAAATAATGAGGACGATTTGCGCCGATGTCCTTCGAAGAAGCATTCACCGGAGCAGACACGTTGACCTGGAAGTAAAACGGGCGACATAAACTTGCTGGGTAAATCCTGAGATGCCTCGCTCTGATAGTTTTTCCAGGAAGTATATGGGGGCGAATCCATAGGATAAGATGTGCTCAACCGAGACACACTTGAAAATGGTGTTTGAGAAGTGCTTAAAAAAGCGCGTTTGATACAAGGGACCCTCACAACTTAAATATAATACTGTTGTGGATATAAAATATAATTTTAAAAAACTAGGCCCAGAGGCTAATGAGCGACAGCGGTCTGCACACAGTAATTGCTGCTTTTTTGAAGCCACAGTACTGGTAGAGACTCAATACTCAGAGCATAGTAGAAAAATAAACAGGCCGCCGAGAAACGCAGATGAATATCAAGCGTTACTGAAGGACTCGGCAATTGCGGAGCACGCACTGGACACGGGACACAAAATAGATTTAGAAAATATTGAGGTTTTGAGGCGAGGGCCGCGGTCCACGTCAGAGACTGATAGCCGAGGCAGTAGAAATCACCAAGTATTCCAGTGTCAACAGAATAGAAGGCGTGGAACTGGCAAGCGTGTGAAGAACGGTTTTGGATCAGTCAAGCTGACACGTGTTGGTGTGCAGTCATCAGGAGGAGTAGCCATCATCTGAATTCCACTTGACCTCATCCCCCCTCAAACTGAATTGTCGGAGCACTCACAACCCCACAAAGACCAAGGAAAATCTACTAGTGGCACCGGAGGTGGATCATCAATTGAAGATTAGAGAACCAAACCCGATCAGAATTAATTCGAAACTCCCCCGATCCACCAAAGCAAGATTTTGACAACTACACTAACCAACGAGAGCCGTTAATCGACACTCAACACTGATCTAGTGTGATAATTTGAAGAGGACTAACTGATTGGTTCCCCGTCTGTCTCATAACCTGGCTAGTTTGCTGACCTGCTCACTTGGCCTGATGAAGCTTTTGTGTCAAAAGCGAAACGTTGCTCAAATAAAAACTACCGATTGTTTACCAGGCTCTTCTGAAACGATGGATAGTAATTCTGTTTTTTGTTAACTGGTGTTTGCTTGACTTCTCTAATAGAAAGGCTGAAAGTGACAAAGAACACACAAAACAGACGATAATGAGTTTTTGCAGTTTTTTTTACCACATTGTGTAACCTGCCTCGACACCTGCGTTCCTCGTACTTCCTCGTAAGGGCTGCAATTTGACTTGCGTTTCATACTCTATCGTTCAGAGTTCACACCACTCTGACACTACAAGACGGTACTACCATGATTGAGGGCCATCATCTGCAAGAAACAGGGCCAAATGGCCAGGTATGATAGTTGATTATTGCTGACGCTAGTAGTGTTAAAGCTGCAATCATTCGAAATTCAAATGATGATGACACTTTACACTGGAAATTGCAAAGGCCGAAATACCTGAATTTAATTCAGTCATAGTCCAGGGCTTAAGAGTTGACGACTATCCCTGGTCGAAGTATGAAACAGTGAACTAAGCGGTTTCAAGTTTCAGTGACAAGCTTAAGCAAACTCCTCACTTTGACACTAAAGTCACACTTATGTCTGGTCAAGCCCTAATGGAGCATATATGGCCCCATTAGTTTTTGTTGAACATTTTACCGGCAAATGTCACACATCCGTCCAAAGCGGAAAACTCAGTATAAGCACATGGAAATCTCATAAATATCCAACTGCTAAAGGGTGCGTTTTACAAATGACGGACAAGAACAAAAATAATAAAAAATCATTCAACTATAGCGCCCATTCGGTGCCCAATTGTCAACCCACCCGAAGGAAGCATGAGGGCTGGGATACTGCTAGGTTGCTCAAGTCTAAACAGATGAAGTCGAGAGGCAGAGATCGGATTCGAACCAGAGACCTACCGGTCAGTGAATTCGCGCTGTAACCACTGAGTCATCTCAAACAACGCTGTTGTTCGAAGCTCCTCGACCGTCTTCGGAAGACTCTCACACCATGCGAATAGGTATTTTACGTGGTGCTTGCCAAAACCTATCTTTAATTAGACAAAGGCCGGTGCTTTACTAAAGAGTCGGTCGGGTGGACCAATCCAGCAGAATTATCACACGAATAGTATATTGCTTTTATGTCACAAGCCCCGACAGGACACGTTAGAGGTATGAAATCTCCGATGAACTGAGTCGGATGGAGAATCAGCTATGAGTTCTATAATTTAGAGCCACGATATGTGTGAACTTGCAAGACTGCAACTGGTCACCTGACCCATTGGTGGAGTTTAATGCACTTCATCCGGCAGACGTAGTCCCACTATATATTGTTTCCAGCAATCAGTTGGACCACAGTGAGACCAAAAGCCAAATCGTTCAAATGGAGGTTTGTCTACAAATGCGGTACTATAAATACAATAGTAAAAGTATATAAATTATTCAAAATCCAACAAACATGTAAGATTTCCGCTAGCCATTTGGCTGAACTGGGATGTCCCTCATAGATAGTTGTATGGATTGATAAAGTTTAAATTACAATCAAAGTGAGATTACCCCCACAAAGAAGTATAAATTGAAAGAATTGAAAACGGTAATCCATGCACTTTCCTGAAAGTCAAAAATCGGTAGGATACTTTCATTCAGAATGATAAACGCCTGTTTATGACGAACATGTTTGGATTTTCCAAGCCTGACTGCTCAATGGGGAATAAGCAAGCAGCCGTGCGCATCCTTGACGACCATGAGGTGGAATGAATTTTGAAGAGAAAAAGATAAACTTAAGGTGAAGACAGTAGGCTCGAATGATAACCAGACGCACTCACTTCCGGTGCCATATGTAGATCTGTCACCAGCTGAGGGACCGACCAACGTTGACAACTCGTGGTACGTTCTGACAGTTCAACACCTGATTCAAGTGATTCATTGCCCTTCTTCAAGCGTCGTCGTTTAGGTTGGCTCACCGTGTCCAGTTGACCACTTTCTGAGGAACTGACACACACAGCCAATTTGTTCATTTGTTCCTGTACAGTCAAACGTAGTCCACCACGTAGACAGGTGCAGGCCCGGGAGGCATCCATCCGGTTGTTCTCAAGTTTCATAAAACCTAAGATAACCTTCAGGGTCGCAAGAGGTTGTTTTATATGAGTTCCTTGATCAACCAATAATCGGGTGATCAGACGACCTGCGCGGCACGGACCAATGGAATCAAGGGGGCATCTATCAGGTGACTTATTTGGGAGGCTAAGTAACCAATGAATCAGTTCAACGGCATCCGTGTAGCGACGTTGCCGTTCGAATAAATCCACGACCATGAATAGAATTCGGAGGGCTCGGTAGGGGGCAGTAAAGCGCCGAAGGAATTCGGGAATATCTTCCCGTGCGTGTACGGGGCTAACAGGAAGGTGAAAGAGAGAGTGGGTGATTTGGCTATTATATCCAGCTTACGCTTCAGAGATGTCCATACTTAACAAAAACATTAACGCACTTGACGAGTAGGTCGCGGAGCTTTGGTTTCATGCTGTCGTAAATATCCATGGCTGAAGAGTACTCCTTACTGGTGATCAAGGCTTCCAACCGCAGTTCCGTATCCAAAAGGTCTAAATGACTGGGTATGCGTGAGAGCGGAAAAAACATGATACTTACAGGTGTAATTCTTTTGGAGTTCGATATATCCCGGTTGTTCGTTTGATTTCGTAGGCCGGATAAATTATGTCTTTGCGACGAACAAGCAGCATATTGTACCTGGCACGAATTGAAACGTGGAACGATTGACATCAACTATCGGAGGATGGTTTTGGGAAAACTTATGTGAAATAATGGTTTACGCATATTCCGAAAGTGTTCCGCGTAGAAGAGAAGTCAACCCACCATATCAAAGGTCTAGTGAGATTAGGTCTACATCGGTCATCCAGTCGACTCTCCTCGCCACGTGGTAAGAAAGTACACTGCTGGAGTCGTTAACACTAGAAGGGCTGCGTGCTTCTCAATGTGGTGCCACCAGCAGATAAACGCGGAAGTCGGGGAAATAAAATGATCACAAAGTATAAGTTACGGGAATTGTATGATGCTGATGCAATGGAATACAACAAACAACCCTGTAAGAGAACTGGGCTGCACATATTTGACCAGTGTTCGCGAACAGGACGACACTGATCAGAAAAGCAGCTGCAGGTTTTACAAGCCACCGAAGTTAAATGAGTACTTATGTAGCTCGGCGTGTACCATTACTATTGGCCGTGAGAATAACATAAAGGTGTGACGACCTGTTGAATAGAGCGGAACACCAAAATCACCGACGATTTAGCAGCAGATGGAAATTTAGGTCTGTACAGATGGAATCCAAATTCAAAGGGGGGGGGGGGGGTCAAAGTAGTCGGGTACTGAGGTGATCAAATAAAACGCCCACAGTAAAACCATGGCTGCCGGACAATGTATAAGACAAGGATGACGAGAATGTGTCAACGTAAGCTGCATTCGTGTCTCAAGTAAGATGAGTATTCCCTGAATCAGAAGATAGCCAATAAACCATTAGGAATAGAAACAGTGAATAATGTGCATTTGATGAAAGTGCTGTCCTTTTTCACAAGAGTTTTACAGGTCCACAAGCTGACAACCGATTTGCTTCAGACTGAAATTCTACTGCATTAAGAACCGGTGACCTGCATTCAGGATATAGGCCTCTGTTTTCGAATGGTAATTAAGCGGCTATATGTCCTCCACACAACCCCATACATTTCAACCTCCCTACAGATATTCACTAATCACCGTCACAAGTTGACGTTTCTTCCACTGCTTGAATCAGCCTGTGTACTTGCTGGTGATATTGGTGATTTAAGCTGCCTGATTGGTTTCCTGTTCGCTGCTCTTCGCAACTTAGTTAAGAATGTTTTGTCACCAGTCGAGGTAACACCTGTGAGCAGTGGGTGGGCATTTCGTCGTTGCTTAGCGGTGCGTCAATTCTAGAGGTGACGAAACTTTGCAACCAAATTATCAAACTCAGTGAATAGAACACCAGCCATATATGGAGGCCTGGAATCCGTTCCCGGATTAGCCTCACACACGGGACGAGGCCAACTGGTGGCTTATAATTGTCTACTCAAGTAAGCAAAACTGAAAAGTTAAGCCCCAGAGTGCATCCAGGGATATCTGATGGCCCACATAACTCATAGGACCTATCCTAGGCACACACGTATGGCTAACTGGTGATAGCTGTCGTTCACTTAAGTCTGTGTAACAATGGTCAAGCAGAATCCGACTCTAGACTTACCCTTCTGGAATGTCTGAATTGTTAGGACGGGTGTTTTGCATATCGATACGTGAAATACATATAAATAAAACAATAGGACATTTGACTCAAAACAATACAGTACAATATAAAAAATGATAACGCAGACTTGCAACAACATGGAAAACAGTGCTCAGCCTGGCAACCAAGCCAGAGGCTCTTCATGGAAAGTCACTAATGACGCCCTTAGGTTATGGCTGTGGACACAACTAAACCATTGGTACCCCCAATGTATGCAATGTATGCATCACACATGAGAGGCATCCTAGGTACAAGCAAATGGTAGTCCCTGCCAGGCATCATTTAACTTGGCATTGCAGCGCCAAAAACCAATTCTACTGGTGAACGGTGTAGGGATGCACGAAACATCGTGCGCAAATATGGGAGTAACAAGGGTAATTGGTCGTACCAGTTGGGTGAATTACTCTCTGCCCGAAATGCGATCCTTAAATGTCTGTGAAAACGTTCGACCATTTGCCTGAGGATGATATGTGGCAATAAGAATGCGGGTACATCTCAGGAGCTCGATCAAGATCTGAAGTAACTGGAATTCATATTGAGAGTCACGGTCCGTGTTTATGAAAGAAGGGACCCCAAAACTGGAAATCCAGCCGTTGATGAATGCCTGAAAGATGGTCTCCATAGAAGTGTCATGTATAGGAATGGCTCCAGGCCACCGTGTAAAACGATCGACACACGTGAGGAGATAAGAGTGACCATTGGATCTCGGTAGAGGATCGATAGGGCCGAGGTGAACATGGTCGAATCGGCAGTCTGGGGAAGCAAATGTGCCGATAGGTGAATGGGCTTGGGGAATGATTTTTGAACGTTAGTGTACAAGACAAGTTTTTGCCCATGGACCATGTCCTTATTCATGGTCGGCCATATGAAATGGTGTAAGTTTGACGGTGGAATGCACGTCAGGGTGTGAAACGTTGTGTAGAGCGTCGGAAACTTGGCGGCGCATTTCGCTTGGAACGAAAGGTTATGGAAGCTTTCTGGAAGAGAACACAAGTGGTCAAAGTTCACCAAGAACTACGGCTATAGTGGATGCATCAACGGGAATTGACAACTGGGCGTCCGGCTGCAGGTGAAATAACTTCAAGGAACCAATCAGCGGAGATTTAACCTGTTCAAAAGCTTGCATGTGAAAGTCATCAAGGTGATATACTTTCGAAGGATTGCCAGCTAGCAGGTTAGTAAGGAATGCTAGATAGCGGGCGGTTTTAGGGATGAAACGACGATAAAAATTAATCATCTCTGAGAACGTTTGACTTGTGTTACAGATGTGGGCAAAGGAAAGGTGCGGATGGCGTAAAGTGTTTTATCTATGATAGGTCTCAGAAAGTTCAATGGGGGCGGACCAAAGGTACACTTCTGAACACTAAAGACGATGCCGTATTCATTTAAACGGGTAAACAAAGTGTGCAAATGTTCTAAATGATGCTCGGGTGTGGAACCAGCAACCAAGATATCATCGAGATGAGCGAAGACAAAAGGTAGAACCGCGAAGTACTTGGTCCACAAAGTGTTGAAAAGTTTGTACTGCATTAAGAAGACCAAATGACACGCGTAAAAATTAGATAACCATGGTCGCCGCAGATGAGCGGACTCGGCGGTATCAAAAACGGAGTTACATGGGCAAGGCTTAAACGTGCATCACATTCCCAGCAGGGAGCGGCTGATCACTTTTGAAAGCACCTAACAGGTAAAACGGAGAGTGGCCTCACCGAGTTTTTATTTATGAAAATATCCTGCAACCAACTGTCAACAGTCAACTTTTGAAAACCACAAGATTCGAGAGTTGGAATTAACATCTGCGATCCGCTCCGGTGAGCAAGATGGTTTACAGGCCATGAGTCGCACGCACGTGTAAGGGCAAAAGCCTTACAGCGCTGCAGTAGAATGCGACCAAATCGACGACCTCTTATTTTGGTGGTAGACTTGATGACCGTTCAATAATAGTCCAAAAGTAAGCCGTTTGGTATGCCATAAAAAGACACCCCAATGGGAATCGCAGTCAAGTTTGGAACGTGCATGAAATTCCGTGGATCATATGAGAAGCTGAGCAATTAACTTAACATAAAGCCGAAGCAATGAGATTTCTATAGAGCCATCGTGACACTTTATGAAGGTATCAGAAATTTTTAGCATGAAAAAAGTAGGGTGCCAAGTACTTCCGGAGCGCAGATCGTTACCCTGACTCTAAACAAATGGAAAGGTTTGAAACAACTTTCTACCGACTCCGGTGAGTAACAGAAGAGAACTTACAACTCCGCCAAGCAACTTACAACTCTCACCAAGCATCCCAGTGTTAACAGAATAGAAAGTGTGGAACTGGCAAGCGTGTGGAGAACGGTTCTGGATCAGTCGAGCTGACACGTGTTGGCTTGCCGTCATCAGAAAGAACAGTGGTCATCATCTGGATTCCACTTGACTTCAAGCCCTCGAAGTAAATTGTCGGAGCACTCAAGGCCCCACAAAAAAACAGGGAAAATCTACCAGTGACAACCGAGGTGAATCATCAACTGAAGCACCCTGAATTGGAAGATTAACGAACCAAATCCGATAAGAATTAATTTAACCCCCCTCCCCAATCCACCAAAGAAAAATTTTGACAACTCCACTAACCGACAAGAGCCGTAATTGACACTGAACACCGATCTAGTGTGATAATCTGAAGAGGACTGACTTACTGATTGGTTCCCCGTCTGCCTTATAACCTGGCCAGTTTGGTGACCTGCTCACTTGGCCTGATGAAGCTTTTGTGTCAAAAGCGAAACGTTGCCCAAATAAAAACTACCGATTGCTTACCAAGCTCTTCTGAAACTTACAACTCCGTTTTTAGGTGAGCTTCGATGGACTTGGCTCGTGTAGGTCCAGGCATGGCGGTATCGGATCCAAGAGAGGAGAGCCAAATGATGCCAGCTAGCAATCGCATGCGCGCGCGTTCGGGTCGCCAACATGCGCCCAAAACCCGACTTATTCTAAATCGGAGAAGAGTGGGTCGTGACTAGAGGAAGTCGAAACACTTAAGGAAAGAAATGAGCATGACTTTCAGTATATTGATGACTTCAGCAACTGTTAGGACCTCTAATCACTTCAGAACACCGGCATCCGAGTATAAACACTTACGGTCAACGGGAAAGTTAAGAGGACCGCAAACGGTGGACACAGTGAGGCGATTGGTATTTTGGAGTTGTTGGTAGTCTGGCGGATACGTATAACATGGCCCTACAGAAAGAAGGCGGGTTTCATTGCCGTAAGGTTGTAAAAGTCCATGTACGCCGTTTGAAGTAGTGGTATCTGACTCGCGAACCAGGATATTGTCACATGTGCTTATGATTGTGAACCTGGGGAAAATGTTTAGAGCCCAAGACGGCGACCTTACTTTCAAGGATTCTACGCCGTTTACAAATTTGTTCGTTAGACGGCCACCTTAGCTGAGTATCAATGCACGTGAAATATTCACCTTGTTTTCAATAACCAGGAAATCATATTCAAATAAGATGTTAAATGCATTGTGTGTTGGACTGGATCTCAGTCTGCGTCGTTCGCAATACAGGACATCCAAAGAACGCACCCATTCCATCACAGAAGCCCAACGTCGTAAGGTAAAATAGGCTGTTTAGTCTATAACACTGCCACTGACCCACTGGATAGCATGGAACAGTTCCAGTCGACTCGGTCAGTAGGCACGTTATTTGTAAGCGACTAACCGCGCAACTAATTTTCAGTTACACAAAACAATAAATTGTTCTCCAGAGTGCTAAATTTGTTCGTTAGACGGCCACCTTAGCTGAGTATCAATGCACGTGAAATATTCACCTTGTTTTCAATAACCAGGAAATCATATTCAAATAAGATGTTAAATGCATTGTGTGTTGGACTGGATCTCAGTCTGCGTCGTTCGCAATACAGGACATCCAAAGAACGCACCCATTCCATCACAGAAGCCCAACGTCGTAAGGTAAAATAGGCTGTTTAGTCTATAACACTGCCACTGACCCACTGGATAGCATGGAACAGTTCCAGTCGACTCGGTCAGTAGGCACGTTATTTGTAAGCGACTAACCGCGCAACTAATTTTCAGTTACACAAACCTTGGGAGGGCGTGATACCAACAAGGTTAAGGACAAATAGTTCAGTCATAAGCAGAAAATAAGGGCCTCCATTCAGAGTGAGCAGTGGTTCACGTGTCCACAGCTTGCTGAAAAGCACCATCAGGCTGTTTCGGAAACCAAGAAAACAGAATCGCTTCACCTTCAGTTCAGTTAACAAGATAGGAGGAGGACCGACTGTGTAAGAGCTATCTCGTGTAGAAATCCACCAAACCGATGAACATGCAAAACCGCAATTTGCACTCGTTCTT
Organism: Opisthorchis viverrini; assembly: GCF_000715545.1. Classification (NCBI taxonomy): domain Eukaryota; kingdom Metazoa; phylum Platyhelminthes; class Trematoda; order Opisthorchiida; family Opisthorchiidae; genus Opisthorchis; species Opisthorchis viverrini. The sequence goes on along the minus strand of NW_008751703.1, from coordinate 1,719,057 downwards.
GGACAGACGATCAGCGTGCTCTTAGCTGCTAAATTCGTTTCTACGTTACCGTATCTAAGCTCGTCTGCGATGACGGAGAAACTCGCATTGGCCGTCCAGATCTACTTCTAGCAAACGGCACGGTCCATTAGTGAAAGTGGTGGTTATAGTGAAATGGAACCCGATCTGTCATTTGGTTCAGCCTGACACGATAATACACGGTTTTCAGTCACTTGTATCGCCCACCATGACTCAGATGACAGGGTTTTCCCATTGGTATTGCCGTTTTTATGTCTAAGTCTGATCTGACTATATTACCAACATGATTCCGCAGATATAATAATGCAGTCATTGATCGTTCAGTCATCAGATTACGTGCTGCGAGTGAGAAGTAATTGAAACTAGTTTTCGTCTTGTATTAATGCCAAATGGCGAAAGCTACTCAGCGGTTGAACGATAGGGGAGTTGTCACCATTCATTTACCTTAGGAAGGGCTATTTGCATCTGAATTGACCTAATTCGTAGATGACCAAACAGAGTACGAACACACTGGACTGTGAGACATCCATGATAAAAAATAAGTTAATAGGAAATCTAAAGATCAAGAAATGTTTGGGTTCAGGTCATAAAAGAATGGGTGATATGGATGAAGGGCCGGGATACATTCACTCACACTACGGATTCAAACCGCCTGGTTCGTCTGTTCCTAAAGCTCGTGCAGCCATACTGTGTGGGCTACTGAATAACCTCTGAATCGGATGAACTGGTGGCATCTACGACCAAGTCGGGCCATCGGAGGAGCGTAGGCTTAATGACCACACGTATTGGAACTTATGGTAGTTACGGTTGACAATGGAGGGATGATACCCAACACTGTGTGCTCCGACAGAGAAAGTAGCAGCTCCCAACAAAAGATAAATACTAGCAGGTAAGTAAAACGAACAGAGACACATGAGAGGTGGTAGTCACAATGTGCCTTATGTTGTTGGTTCCAATATCCAATTTCATCTGAGTATCTCTAACATACTGAGGCAGCGGATGACAACTAACATCTCAGCCAAAATAAATAATACCACCCAACCTACAACGACCCTATGCAGTTCTTCAAACAAATAGATATCGCCATATGCGACAGATGGCATTATCGCTCCCCTCGAGCAACAAAGGCCTCGGTTTGCAAGATTCGTGATTTGAGCAGCAAAGTTTACTTCGTCCACCACCTCTTACCAACTCCCACCCATCTATCCTAAACTCCAAAAAACTAAATTCCTGGAAATGTGGACTGCACTCACCTCCGTTTCCTACGTAACCCCTGCAGTAACAATGGATTAAGTCCCTTTCTAACTCCCTGTCTCCTAGTCGGTCACTGTGGTTCCTTAGCAGACTTGTAAAAGAAAAATTATATTTCGACATATATACTCACATGCATATCGATTTGTTTTTGACAGGAGACTCATCTGGAACCCGATTGAATCTCTCATTTATCATGTTCAGGAGTTTTCAGCAACCTTCTGAGTAGCGCACCACGTCTATACAAAATCATATTTGTTACGCCCATGAGTGGAAATGAACTCCAATCACAAATCTAGTCTAGATTGAAGCCCCACCGTTGAGCCGTGCATTGTCAGAGACATCAACGTACAGTGTTTGTTTACACGACGCATACCGACTCAA
>NW_008751703.1:1677945-1717317 GCF_000715545.1 Opisthorchis viverrini | reverse complement strand
TTGTTTCCACCACGCCTACCGACTCAACAGTCCATGAGGTGTTTTCCACACTTATCAACTGTCACTCTCTGCTCCCACCATCCTGAATCGGGCACGGAAAACAGCACTCCTCTCGGCAAACGATGGTTCGGAATGCGCAATAAGTGACCTAACCAACGCAGATTCTAGCGCTGGACACAGTTTTCAATGGGAGTCCCCGTCTCACGACTGAACACTCGCATTCTATTCGCCCCATTACGAATTAGTCGACACTAATCTACACGAGCTATTGTTCTGAGAGAACGGTTGTAGAAGACATGAGGATGACCTAGTTGCGCTGCTCGAACAGGCCAAGTCTCCCAGTCGCACAAAAAAACAAACACTGCAGGTTGGCGCACACATAAACACTTGAGATTCAAGGATATACCGCTTTGGCGCCACGCGTGGCTCAAATTTGTAAACACGACTCGAGCAAAGATTCATGCATTGACCTCATCTGTCACAATACAGTCGGAACAACACAACTTCCACAATACAAGAAACATCCCACAACTTGGAGTTCCTCTCCCTGCATTGCAAATGGCGTGCTCAGTGAAAGCATTTCCAGAAGCGTGGTCTTACACTTCGTGTGTGCAAGGCGCATGTCGAAGGACGAGATGACCTTGGTCAATTCATCCAGAAACGGCTTCGCCCTCTACCTCCTCATCGAAGACGAGAATGATGTCGTCTACATATTCCAGATCAACAGGGCTTTCGTCAGCAGCTAGTTCAACAACGGCGTTTAGAAGGCCTTACGGAATTAGCCTCGTTAGTTCATAGACGTTGAACAAGAACGGGGAGAGTGGACATCCTTGCCAGATCCTCACACACTCAGAAGCATGCGTTTATAGGGGCCGGATTTTGCTGACAAACTTCTGCGGCACACACCGTTGAGCAAATGTGGTAATCAGTGCCGACCGATCGACAGGATATCAAAAATGTGGATGATCTGTACATGTGACGTTGCTCTAACAGCTCGCAGAGTGTGAAGATGTGACCAACGCAGCATCTACCCGATGGAAATATCGCTTGATGCTCATGGGTAGAGGATTCGTGCACCACCATAAAACGATGAATAGTCAGTGAAGCCAGAGGCTTTATCACAACGGGGAGTCAAACTGGCATCCCTGCGGTGGCTACATTCACCGCGTGTACCCGTTTTGAAAATGGACAGTGTCGTCGACCTATACCATCTGTCCGAAACAATCTCGTTCTCCCAGGTAGACAGAAATAGGCTGACTGACAGGCACTGACTGAGGAATTCGCCACTATCTTTGAACAGAGCAGGTGGAACGTCGTCACGGCCAAAATCACGATGACGTTTGAGTGAAGAGGTACACTCTGACACTTCTGAGCTCCATAATCACAGTCTACCTTCCTGCCGGAATGGGATAGCAGGTGGCCAAAAGAACTGTTGCTCGAAGTATTGTGTCCAGCGCTCCAAACGTCCTCCCTCGCTTGATATCAGAGAGCATTTCTGGTCTCTGATAGTTTCGTTGACAAGAGGCTTCCGAGGAACAGTTGAACAAACCAAATGGAACAGCCTTGGCAAGTTTCCAGCATTTTTGTCATCCACCGTTTCTTCGGTTTTTCGGATTCACCAAGAATCTCGGTCGGATGTTTGAAAGCACGGCTTCTGGTTGAGTTGTGGTTGCAGTCAGGGCCTCTATCAAATCCATGGTCTTATCAGAGATCCGACGTCTAGATGATGTTGACTGAATGATAGGGCAGGTAGAAGCCCATATGATGTAAGCGACTGCACTGACTAGTTCGTTTTAACTCTTAATTATGGACCCTCGATAAGCACTTTCCACTAGACTCATGATTAATAAAAAGTCGGCGACGCACAGATCCTCCCAGACGCTCCCTAAAGTGCATCCACAGGCACACAAGCATCCTACAAAGTGATGTAGTATCACAGGCAAATAAGTGAAAAACACCATCAAATTTCAATCCACGCCTGTACAGAACCCAGATAAGACGTGGATAGAAAGTGACAGCCCATCACGAAATTTCAGTTTCAGCTACTAGATCGAGGTATACATGGAATAGTTGCCAACGGACCCTAAATGACCCAGGTACGCAATAAGAGTTCATACCTTACATATTGGAAGTTTATCTGGATGGTCCAGAAGTATTTTGGTCTTTGCGATGGCTAGAGGTTGCATGATAACCATGTGCTGTATGAGTGCAGTAACCAAACAACACTTTAAACGAAAAAAGACAAGGAGATGGAAGTTACTCACTGGCTTCGAAACAGGCTTTCCATGTCCATTTGTTTCCCAAAAAATGCCCCCAGTGGCGAAACAGATGCTGTCTTTTGAAGAGCAACAACCAACTGTGGAACTTTCATCTTCTTCCAGTCTTTGATATTGTATTTTGAAGCCAACTGCTCTAATTTTTGCCTGCTTAATGAGGCAATTATTTCACTGGAAGGAAGGCCATCTAAACCTGAGAAAAATAACCTGATCAATAGTTGGCACATGCTTGTGGAAAGAAAACCGGCTGAAACGAGCTCATTCAGAATTGTATCAACCGGCACGTTGTCTACCAACTTTTGAAAGTCGCCTTTTTCAAAGAAAGTTTGGACACGACCAAATAAGCGAGTGGACAGTAGCTGAGCCTTTTCTGGGTAGATATCTAATTGAAGTAATTAAATCCTCACCACTAATCCGCTGAAAATCGACGAGGAACTTCCGGTCGTCTTCAGACAGTAAGTTCGAAAACAAGACATCAGAGGATATTTGAAGAATGGCATCATTCAGCGACTGCACGGCATATGGTGTGAACTCGGAAATACCGAATTCAGGGTCTGTATTTACTAGCTTGTCCGATGTTCCCGAGAGACCAAGCTTCTTGACGTCCACTTCGTGGATAGAAACCATCATGCTGTGGCCAAACTGTGCAAAATCTCCGCCTCTGAAACGAACATAAACAGATAAAAATAAGACCAATTTGGGCAAGCCCAGGGGCCAAAAAGACATTACCGGCCCAAAATCGGCGGCTCGATTTTTCGCAATAAATACAAAGCCTTTATAGGGTCTGACAGCCGACGATCGCGGGTTGTTCGGGCAGGCACAGGAATGCGACGCACTCAAGAAGCGCTTAACGAAGACCACCAATGGTTAACTAGCTGTCTGGATATCCCTACAATTTACCTCATCAATTTTATGGGTTTGGTTAACATAAACCGAATTTTCGGTAGCGACAGGAGCCACTCAAAGGATACTTCTTAGTCCCGAAAGTATTGCCCCGGGATAAGCTTCGTTGCCAGCTCATGGAATGACCGCTCCCGGGTCATCTCCATCCGACGTAAAGCTAGGCGGAGGAGGCTGTACGAGTGAAACGGTCTTTTGGCATACGAAGTATATGGCCTAAACAGCGTATCCTGTGGAGTGGATCAGCTGACAGTGGGATTTCCAAAATATCGTCTGGCGTGCCTTAGGATTAGTGACATATTCCCACCAGACGCGTACAACGCTTCGGAGGCATCGATGCTCAAAGACATTCCCCACAAATCTTCCACACCCAGTGACCCCGTCCCTGATATGTAGAGTAAAAACGACCTGACCGCAGCATTTTACACTACCCCTGTCAGCCAAGCTAGTGTCATGTTGGCGCTACACATATCGGAGGTTAGCAGACCCACCCTAGCCTTTCTCGTTCCGGGGGTGATTTCATCTTTCGTTAGTCCATCGGGACTTAAGCAGCTGCCCAGAGAGACGAGCTTATTCACTACGTCAGTCGGTTCACATGAAATCACGAGGTTTGTATCTGGTCCCACACAGTCCTGCAGCAGCAATTTACACTTTACAGGTACACAGGGCAGACAGAATTGTTTAGAATTATTTAGGTCATTTAGAATAGTTTGCACTTTGAAATGTCTCAATGAAGAATAGCAATATCGTCGGTGTACTGAATATCCATGAGCGGACGTCTTGGTAGTATTTCGATTCCCAAGGTTTTACAGGCAGGCAAAGAATATGCAAGCAGCATACAGACTATTGAGTCAAAGAGAAAGGCCGACAGAGGACATCCTTAGATGATACCACTAGATGTGGTTGACTCGGGAGAATATCCGTCGCAGACACGTACGCGTCGGCGAGAGGAGGCATATGGAGCTTTTGTGAGACTAAAGTTTAAAAGGGTCAACTTTTGTCGCCATACACTGCCAGTTTCGGACGGACGAGTTAAACGTAGATTTGTGACCGAAAATGCTACTATTGTTGGTCGTCGTGAGGGTTGATGCAGTTCCAACACCGATGTAACCCCGGCCACGAATCTGACCCCCCCATGACGGATAAACTTGCACAAAATGATGCCAGAGAACACCTTAGAAGCCACAGCCACTAAGCTGATGACCCGGTTTACGCACGATATCCTTGCGTCCCTTCTAAACACAGGAATCATAGTGAAGGCACTATATTATGTGAAGTTTGTCCTAATTCCAGACACTTTGTAGCAGAGTCGTTAGGTCAGCCCCGACGAACTCATCACCTTTGAAGAGTGCAGGGTTGTGAACTGTCTGGTGTTTTGCACTGAAGTAATGGGATTGCAAGTTAGACGTCCATCTTCGACGGCAGACTAATGTCAAAGTCCTATTCAGATGCAGTTAGTCCTTCCAAAGGTTGAAATGACGCAGCCAAGTTGAACTGTTGTTCAAAGTGAAAACACCGTCGACGAGGACTTTTCTGTAAATGGACACAAGTCCCATCCTTTTTTGACATCGTCTTACTAAAATCCACTCCATTCGGAGAAGTCAGTCAGAGTAGCTAGGACAGGGTGAGATTGTTCCCCATTGCAAAGTGTGGAGGTCACTCATCAGATCACGCGTCACCAAGACTCAAACCACGTGACAATTCCTGTTTCACTTCCAACCGAAGACGACAAAGTGTACACCACAAATTGTCATCCATTCTTGCTTTAGCGGCTATCACTTGCGTGACACGCCAGGCTTATGAACTTCAACACATCATGCCAAGTTGTGTTCATGTTTGTGCAAGCATCAAACATGAAGGGACACCTCTCTCTTCACACTGCACACAAAAATCGTTCATCTGTAGCACCCTTTCTGTGCCTAACTGCCATGCCACCAGAAGGTTGCCCAAGCCCAGACAGCGGAAGTTGAGGGGCAGAGGTCGGGTTCGAACCACGGACCTTCCGGTCAGCAAATTCGCGTTCTAACCATGTCGGCCATCTCGCCCCCCTGCAAACAATAAATAGGCATACAACTAGGGTCAACACACACTCGGGCGCACAGGACAAGAAGTCAACAGAGCTCCGCAAGTCTCCACGGACAACTACGTAACACATGTAGCAGCTATACTGCAGAGAAGACACGTCCCGCATCCGGAACTTCACTCAGGAACTCTGAACGAGTGTCCTCAAACGATAAGTCACTTTTTAGCTTAGTCCACTTCTCGCAATGTATCTATTTTTATCAAGTGCACCTAACTACTGTATTCATCACATTCTAGCAAGATAGACATTTGTTAGCGCTTGTTATCTTCTGATAATCAAGTCAATTAAGTCACAACCAGAGCACTAGCAAAAGCTCTGTCCATTTTTGGGCTCTCCCGATCTATCAGCGCTCTGCTATTCCTTAAACTCTTTATTATTCGGTGACGAAGGATGTGCTCGCACCATCACGGCCATTTGTTGTCAGTATATTTTCCCTGGCTTCAAGCAAAACTGCCGATTGTGACGAAACCTAGTGTTTATGGGTGCTAGCGTCTTCGGGTTGGCAGCTTTAAAAGCTTTCATCATGACTCCTTTTGCCTTTCTCCAGTCGTCAGCCAAATCATCACGGTGTCCGTCGAGTTTTGAGACTTTATCAACCAACTAAATTCGATATGGTTGAGCAACAGTGACATTTTGCAGGTGGTGGCTTGATTACCTTTGCATCAACTGACGCGTTCCCCTAGGAAAGCGAATAAATACTCGTGCTTTCTTCTTTCTAATGTACATACTACTTTCTGCCTTCGCCCCTGTTATGCGGAATTACACACGGCTCCCGTTTCACTGCTCGTAGTGAGGTGCTGCTACGGCCGAGAAGCCTACCCAAAGAAAGAATGACCGAAAATTCGGGACGCTTGCCGGTCCGGCATCAAGCCGATATCTGATTAGTTGGAAATCTGAACCCAACAGCCAATCAGGACCCGATATTGGCCGAATGTCGGTTGCCAATACCGCGCATGAATGAGTCAGAATTTGCAAAAAATTGTTGCCACTACGCTATATATATATATATATATATGTAACGCTGTACAAGTGTTCCTGACTTCGGGCGTTAATGTACCCTATGCACCCTTGGTGGTTGTTTTGACATGAACGCTAGCTTGGGAGGCTCAGACCGAGAACTATGCTGAGGAAAATACCGTTACTGCACTCAGTTGACTAGATTCACTGAGAATCTATTAAAACTGTGTGTAGCTCCTTTGAAACCCAGCATTTGGTCTTGGACTTTAATATACCTTGTGCAATTTTGGCGGTTGTATTGACCTGCACATCAGCTTGGGAGGCTCAAACCGATAACTGAGCTGAGGTAATTACCAGTCATACAGCCCCAGCTCACTAATAACCCCCTTCTTGTGAGGCCATCAGTTAGGATTGATGAGTCCGATCATCTCAGGGGCAAGATAACTAGGTGCGATGAGCACAAATTTACTAGCCGGAAGTTGGGTTGTCGGAAACTTACCACTAGTTCACGGATTCAGGGAATGATACACAGGATCGAGGCTTTTGCCTAAGTTTCCCGGGTCGCTTTTGTTCTTGTCGGTCAGTGGCTATCGTTCACATGAAAGGTACAAAACGGTGTAGCACAGCTCTTTATGTTCTCAGCGCGGGCAGTATGCTTGCCAGCACGAGGATTCGCATAAATAAATGTCTAATAGTGCTTTAAACTAGGTTCTATTAGGAGCGTGGATAACCATCGGAGTAAGGTCATTCTACGCAGCTGCTACCCGAGGTGATAAAAATTATTTCTAATGAGTGTGTGTGCGCTGAGCTTGAAAATATTCTTACCATGGCCCCACCGTGTGTTCGCTGGGTCGACGGTAAAAACCTGTTCGCCAAGCTTTGTTCAAACAGGGCATGAGTAAGAATTAAGTCCCCTCGGAGGCGACGGTACTCCAGGGGAAAGAGATCAAGCATCGCGAGACGCGTTTCGTGGTCCACGGACTTGAGGCCGGCAACCATTCTCGTGGCGGCTCGCTGGACGCGCTCAATGAGGGTGATGTCTTTCTTGCGTCCTGAGTAGGTAGCTTGGTTGACGTACTCCAGGAGAGGTCTGACGTAGGCCCCATAGAGTATTTGGAAGTCCGTGCGAGTAATACGGGAGGAGGTGCGTCGGATCATCCGTAAAATGGCGAATGCATTTTGGGACGATTTCTCATGTTGCAGTGAGAAGGACAAGTTTGAGGAAACCCAGATGCCCAAATCCTTTTTGGTATCTTGCCAACTTCATCAACCAAAAACTGCTGCACCACACACAATGGCTTTCCATATTTCAGAAGGGCCCTGCAGGTGCCCACCTTCTCTCAGATGGGCCATCACTTAACCAGAACCCGACTGTACGAAAACACAGCCAATTTATGGCTGCGCTGAAGAAAATAGGAATTGACCACCAGGTGATTTCTTGGCCAATTCCGAGGCCACGCCGTTGGCTGTTTGCACACGCAAATTATTTTCGCCGAAACTATAGCGTTTTAGAAGTTGTGAGTTTGACAGCGGGTTAGATAATCCATTTAGATCTGCCGGTCACACGTTGCATGTGGGATTTTGTTTAAGTGAGCAGATGTTTAAGGTCTTGGGCTGTCACCGATTTGCATCTTGTTACCGGTTTACGCGACATAAAACACGAAATCGCACTTTTGCATATGTTGGCTTTCTTTGATGTTCTTTAAGAAAAAAAACCCTGGAAGACGAATATCACTATTACCACAACTTTTTGATTCCTCAATTTTGTAACCTATGAGGCCATGGAAGGCTCCGTAGGATTTTAATAATAAATACAACCTTAATTTGGTTTATATGCGCTGCAACTGCGATTTTAAGGAATATCACTATTACCACAACCTTTCGATTTTTCATTTTCGTGGCCAATGAGGATATAGCCACAGCAACAACCTTATCAGTGGGTGTGAATCGATGTCAAATTAGCTCCTTTGGACTGCTAAGTCCTATATCCACTCCAATTTTGCTTGACGCCATCAACAACCTGTGGCTTGACAGGAAAAACAGCTCCTTCCCGATCATAATTTGTAGGCATCCCATACTCAACTCCAAATAAGGACCCCTTCCATTGACACCGATTATCAGTTCTTACGATTGTGGTTGTAAACTGACATTCTTGTGATCTACAGCATCCGGTCGCAGCTGCAAAGATTCCTCATTTCAGAAACACATAAAACGCCTTTTATATGGCACTAGGCCCCATCAGATTGACCTCTCAAGACGAAGTATGCCGCCAATCTTCACCTCCATAACCATGCAAATAAGTGAGCTACTGAGACAGCCACACATTTTACGATCTGGCTGTTTCTGATAAAGATGGCTACCTAACTGGGGGCTGCAAGGTTTGCTTCATCTTATTTTGCCATGCAATATTACTCAACATACATATAAGTACCATGCTTCACCAAAATCCTTCCTATCAGCTTTTTGTCCTGTAAGCAGCTGGTGGACAGTGACCCCCCATAATGCATCTCTAAATGTGCCTTGCCAGCCTACACACATTCGTACTACCTCATTGAGCTTTCGGTCACTATCAAGCCCCAGACATTCGCCCACTTTTCCGTACCATGTTCACCGCCTCCGTAACTCTTGTCCCAGGAGTTGATGATGATGTGGATGATTACACAGCTAGCTATGACATCAGGTTTGCACAACTTGGCAAATGTACTTCCATCTTATCCACCTACGGCCACATCCGCCCTCATCGATCGCACACCGCCGTTCCCTACAATCTCAACCTAAATGTCGATTGTCCTTTTGAGAGTTGAGCAGTGTCGCCTCAGTAGATAGTTGGAAACCGTGGCCACTCTTGGCAGCCAGCCATCTCGTAACCCACCCCATCTGGTGGATCTTTTTGACAATTTTTCTCTCGATTTTCGCTTCCCAATTTAGATGTACCTGTCTGAATGGCAGCAGTAAACCACGCGGCTCATCGATGGACACAATAATACCACTTTTCAATGCTGGCCTAAGTTTGTCACAACTCTTTGGCTAAACCAGGCTATCCTGACAAGCCCATCTGGCTTAACCAAGATGCTCATGTACGCAGTTATCCACGAATCCAAACGGTATATTACAATGGCGTTATTGTGGCTGCCATCCCAAGTCTAACCGCTTGCCCATAGTTCACTCTTTCTCCGCTAGTCATCGACCAAGCGGGTTACATGCGCCCGAAATTAGTTCCAATCTGGTGATCTTGTACCAGTAATCCAAACTGCTGGTCTTCCATTGTACCACGTGCTCATTCTACCCATAAACACACTAGTTCCTACCAGGGCACTATCAAGGAGTCACTACACTGGTGAAGATACAGTGTGGCAGTGTATCCGATAGAGCGTGCGCTAGCTATTATAAGAACTCCATCAAACCTACCAGCTGTAACGAATAACTCGGCTTCTTCTGACGGGACGCCTACTACGACAACAGAAAGCTTTCTCCTACATAGGTCGCGGATGGCTGCTCCATTTTGAGTTTACGCGGATAAGGACCACGTAATTATTGGTCATGTACTCTTTCATGTTTCCAAAGGCGATACAGAATGCTTGTGAAAAAGCCAACTTTATACGAGCCCTCACTGTCTTCACGGAGATATCATGATGGAATATGACAGTCACCGAAAACACGAATTCTGGGCCCAACGTAGATTTTGAGTGCGCCTAAACGAATTTTAGCAATAGCGCGTGTCTGGGAGGATTCTCATTTTTAGAAAAATACTGCCAAATTCAAATTATTTGTGACATTTTCTTCCGTTCAAATTATGGTTTCAGAGGAAATTAGGGCGTGCGTCTTAGGATCAGCATGGCATTACTACTAATCGGAAAATGTGAATCGTTAAAAATGGACAAAAGTTGTAGGTGGATCTCGAATTACAACAGTTTGTGAAACGTACCACAAGTTCAGCGCACTAACCTATGCGAAGTAAGGAAAACGTTCAGGATTGTTCTTAATTTTAGGGTGGTATCCTCTAACTGATTAGACGGGTACGAAAAGTGTGTCGACATACCTTAATAGGTGTTCTTCCGGCTAATAACTGTGGTAGAAACGCCCATTGACTTCTTTTAACTCGCTCGAGACCCAAAGAACTTAAGGTTTGTAGCATATCAAGTATACTCACAGTATTCCGCTAAATGGATGGAAGGTGAAATGTTGTCATCAGTTACAGGTGACGTGTGCACGCAGGCAGAGTTTCTGGTAAACCGCTTGATATAGCTTCGGAAGCAATCGGGCCGGCTAATGGCAGCAGAGCTCTCCATTACAAATGGCAAAAAATAACAGGCTTTCCAAAATCCTCCTCGATGATCTGCCTGATTGATTAAGGCTAGCGATGTATATAGTGAGCTGATAATTATACCTCAATCATTGAAACCTACTCTATTCGCTGAACTAACCAATGCTTATGTTGCATGCACAACACAGAAATAAGAATCTGGTTGACCTATGAGACTGACATAAACTTATAAAATGTCAAATCCCACTTATGCGTCACTCAGTCAATAGGGTAGGTGCATATATCCAGTGGTGGTTGTAGACGTCCTTAGCGGCAGGACCCATGCCGAATCCATCGGCTAAACTCTGTTGCACTACACGCGAAGGGGCTCATTTTTAAGGAGGGTGCTGCAGGTAACCAAATCTCTTTGGATGGCTGTCGATTTACGGGACGGTCGTACAGAAATTTGATCATCTTGGAATTTCGTTCACCAGCGTACCACGCAAGGTGATGGGACGCACTCTGAAGTGAACGATCTAAATCACCTTACCGCTAACAACCTAATACCCAAAGTGCAAGAAGGAATCATCCGAGGCTATTCTTGCGTAACAAACATGCTCGAAGTTATGGACAGCTTAATCCTAGTTAATTACGAAGGACTCATAACGGATGCTGGATTTTTCCACTTCTCAGAGGCATTTGATCAGGTCCCGAATATCCCACTGCTCCACAAACACGAATCAAGGAAACATTCTACGCTAGCTCAAGACAAAACGTCACAGAGGAAAATAGACTCAACCTGCTTTTCTTCGTCACCGGTCACCCAGATTCACTCGCATGGACTTCTTTGACGTCTACATCAGACAGCTTCTTGAATACGTCAATCAAGTTGTCTCCACAGGACGCAAGAAAGACGTAACCCTCATTGAGCATGTCTAGCGAGCTACTACGAAAACTGCTACAGGTCATAAATTAGTCGATTAAAAAGCGCGTCCCCTGGGAGTGTCGACGACTCTAAGGATACCTGATACTTACTTAAACCCTGTTCGAACTACGTTTGACCAACGAGTTTTTCACCGTTGACCAACAAACACACGACGAGGGCATGTTAACGAGGCTTTCATGCACAGAGCGCACACCTCTACAAGCAACACTTTTTCTCATTTCCGGCATTTGGTGCGTGGAATAACCTTCCTGGGATGGTTCTTCATGCTACATCTGGTGCTCAATTCAGGTCTAGTCCTCACGACGGCAATTGGATTGCCCTGCGCTGAGAACTAAAGAACACTGCTACACTTTCCTCTTGGGGAACGAACGATAGCAAACCCGACCCAGAAAGCATGGGCGGAAGCCTCGATCCTGTGTACCGGTTCGCGGCAAACCTCACTCTAGGAACAATGTTTTCGAAGGCTTATGATCTTCAGGATGTTTGTCATTTGGCGGCTGGCGCACGCACTCACTGTCCGATAAGCTCATGGATCAGACAATTGCATTTCTGAGTGAACAGCAGTGCCGCTCTGGGGGAACGTTCTAGAAACACTGCTGCCCTTTCATGACTATTTGAGAAACCACTGAAATAGCTAAATGATACTTAGCTACCTGCCGAGGAAGTACACGGAGGGGAACTCCGACCGGACATCCGGAAGCCAGTCTCCGTGTAGTGAGTCACAGTCCGTCCTCTTGCTTGTGAAATACGATATCTACACTAATAAACTGGGTACTGAAAAGTAACAGTGCCAACACAAAGATCAAAAGCGAATAAACCGGAGCTGCATACGATGGAACCATCAGCACCTGCTGCCCCCTCGTTCTCAAACTCAACATCATCGGAATCATTATGAGGCAAGGAAAAAATGTGAAAACGGAGATATCAGGCAAAAATGAAATGCCCAGACAAAACTGAACGAGGCAACAGTCTAGAAGATTACTTGCTAAAATACAAGCATTCTGCTGTAAAAAATATGAGCTCAGGATCATTCTCGTATGTGATACGCTATAGTAGTAGTCCGACTGGGTAAGTGATTGATCGGAACCTAGTGACCTTTTCTTTGTAAACGGTTTTGACTTTGCCAACTTCGGGCTGTCGGTAGTCTCACAGTAGCACCTCCGGTCGAACAAGGTCTACCATTACAATTAGGATGTCAGTGCATTCTTTGGACGGCACAGGTGGTGGGATATCGGGTCAGTTGTTCAGCCTGTCTTTGAATTACACCGACTACACAGTTCAACCTTGGATAGGTCCAACGTACTCGATGGGTTTAGATCAGTGATAAACTCGTTAAAATGAACGGTATGAATCGGATACCGTATGGATGCATCAGGACATTCCATATATCGGAGCAGATTTTATTCTTGTTTTGATCTGTCCCGCAGGTTCCTTAAATTTTACCCGTAGAACGGCCGATTGTATTGTCATTACCCCGGAAGCACTTAAGAATGAGCCACAAAGATCGGTCTCCTTATATAACCCATATTTACGAAAACACAAGTCGAAACAACTAAACTGACCGGTTCACTGTTTAGAGCAACTGGTGATTATGAGGATAAAAGGCAGGCGTCAGTGACATCTCATATCCCAAGCTGTCGATTTTTTCCGTCTGAACAGTGACTCTAATCAAGCAACGGGAATAATTTCTGCTGTAAAAGCCATGATTCCCCCAAAAAAACATACCTTACGAGAGCACAGGGATGCAAAGACTTGAATCGGATGAGGGAACACGTGAGAGTATGGCATGTTTCGTTTGGAAATACCTGATCTGATCAAACGTAAGGCCTTGTGAAGCAGACAGACGAAGGAGCAGTGCAACAAGGCTCCACTGTTAAAAGAACGTAACTGCGAGTCAGGGTAGTTGCACTGTCCGTAGTCTTTCGGCCGGCATTTGTGGCATTAGAAGTCTTATTTTGATTTTCTCTGTGCCCACGCAGCCCTACCACGTTTTGTACATTTGTACACCCAGCGACCGAGGACTGTCATCTATTCAATAACTATTCGACAAACTGTCCGGAAAAAGCCGACCAGCTATCTACGGTTTTACGACTAAAATGGGTGGAGGATAGATGATGACCATCTCTTCCGGGAGGAATGTGAGAGTACCGGAGGCTACATAGCAGATGTGATAATCCAGAGACGTGTGAGACAGTTGTTGTGTGCAATGACAGGAAATACACCACAAAACAGGTAACAAAGACGGAACGGCGAGCAGTTTACCTGGACGGAAACAACCAGGGCTGCAGTGACATGGAGCATATAATAGCAGAGCGGTAATGTGCATGAAGATGAAAAACGGAAACAAATCACAAGCATATGAGCGGATTAGAGAACCTGTAACAAGAGAGACAACAAGATGCTAAGGGGGTGCTGAGAGATGAAACTGAATGGTCCAATTTAGGTTGAAAAGAGGTGGAGTTGAAATGTGTGAGGTTGCTAGTGGGGAGTGGGCTTAAAACAGAGAGAGTGACACTGCACATATGGGATGATTGCTTTGGATCACACGTGGGATTTGAAAACAGCCTGAAATGAATTATAAAGGATGAATTAAGGGGTTATTAGTGTTGTGATTTTGTCGTAGTAACACATGTCAAGTCATAGGCCAATTTAGAAAAGTTCGCGAGTTTCGCAACCTGATCAAAATCAAAGCAGTGTTGGCAAAACTATACAGACTAAATGGCACTTTTATGGATGGGATAACGCGAAACTTGAAAAGTCCACAACTATTTTG
Source organism: Opisthorchis viverrini (assembly GCF_000715545.1). Classification (NCBI taxonomy): domain Eukaryota; kingdom Metazoa; phylum Platyhelminthes; class Trematoda; order Opisthorchiida; family Opisthorchiidae; genus Opisthorchis; species Opisthorchis viverrini. The sequence goes on along the minus strand of NW_008751703.1, from coordinate 1,703,139 downwards.
AAACTGGAGGCCTCAAATGCACTGACAATCAGCATAATTGCAGTTAGCTACAGAGAAGAATATCGACACTTCAAGTGGAACAGATATGTGTTGCTTTGTTCGAACACCAACAGTTTTTTTAACTCACAAAGCGGAAAAAAGATGACACTCCTGTTACAATAGTTAGCTGACTGTTGTTCAAGCTCTCAGGTAAAGTAAGGATTGCGAAGCGACGAAGGGAAGTGGCCTTACGAACGAACAGCCAGTCGGGAGGTAAGGTGAGCGTTTGCCTGGGGCTCTCACTCAACGTCAGGTAAAAAGAGAACCAAAAGGAGCCACCGTCAACTCGGTGGTTCGTATGTCAAATGGAGCCAAACACACGGGCAGTGATTGGTGTTTTCACGTAAAGACCACCCAGAAAGTTGCAAAAGTGAACAATAACGTCGTATGTATAGTATTGTTACACCATTGATTTGTGTATTTCCGTAACGCTCCTGTACAAAAAAGCTGTCAAAATCAGAATCATGGTATCATAGAGAGCCAACGAGCCAGAAACGGAATAGCTCAAATTTCGAATATGTAAACGGTGCGCTTGTACCTGTTTCCAAATCAGCCTATCACAACGAACTACGCGAATGGACATCCACATACGAGTAGTGAGACAATTGGTTGGCACTGAGTCGCGTGCGCATCCAGCTGAATCCCTGAATCCGAGAGGCAGGAGGAGGCAGGTCTAAAGATACCAACGTGCTTAACTAACAGCCCATTACTGTCAATTCAATTGGGTACAACTGTAAAGCTGGGGTCCACCATGCATGCAAAGGACTATCTAGTAAACCGCACCATTCAGGGGTTGAATCCTAGGCAAGCAGTTATGGCCAACTGGAGTTAACCATCATTCAACTAGGTCTGTACACTGATAGTCACCACTGTGGGCTCAACACTTCGGAGCAACTGGAGCCATAGTGTGGGGCTTTTGTACATGGATACACGAAATAGGCCTGGGTATAATGCAACAGAACACAGTAAATCATCACTAAGGACAACACAATAAGGTATAGAGCAATACACAATGTGTTGCAATACAATATGTAAAAGAAGAACCGGGATAACAACGAATACGGAAATGCAGGTATGTTTAAAGGCATACCTAGTTCGCCCGCAAGAGCTTGCTGGTGTGACATCTGTGTAGGTGAAAAAATATCTACAACACGACGCACAAGAGTGGATATGCAGATAGGACACGCGGGGGAAATGAGCTTCATTAGTAATTGATCAGGTGACGATTGATCTGTTCGCTGAGCTTGGATACTGACTTGGAGACGTTTGATTACCATTAGAGGAGACATCATCAGCGCGCTTTTGGGTGGTTATGATCATGATGTTTCGTCAAATGGTGGCGAAATGTCTGCAAATCAATTGCCGAGCTCGAGAACCAGATCAAGAGCCACATGATCAACTACCGACGAATGCACCTTAGCAATACTTCTACACTACGAAATTAGCTTAATGTCTAGCTTTAGCAGACAAAAATCTTCATAATGTGACGAGGGAGTAAGATAGGAGGGCCAAGTCAACTAACGATGCCTCGAAATGATTGAAATTGGATTGAGAAGGGCTGTAACGCCCTTTCGGTGCCCAATCGCCATGCCACCGGAAGGAAGCACATGGGCTGAGATACTGCCAGGTTGCCCAAGCCTAGACAAAAGTCGAAATGCATATATATATATATATATATATATATGCATATATATATGCATATATGTATATGCAATCTAGGCGTGCCAACCCAGCGTTTAAGGGAAAGACTGGAATCCAGAGAATTGGGTTATGGAAGCAGAAAAGTGATAAGGTGGCGGTAATCTGCAACTTCTATGTTCAGACCGCGAGCACAAATGTGGTGGCTTGAACTGCCTTACCACCCATTTAAAACAGATCGAAAAAGTGACTGGATCACGAAGGCTTCGTAAATAGGATTGCGTTCATGCTGATTGATGGTGTGGAGTAAATTTTACCGCAGTAAAAGTGTGACACCGGTATCAGTCAGAATGCAATCCGGGTAACAACTGCACCGAAACCATGGGTGCTACATAAGGGAACGGAAACTCACCTGTTCAGCGCCTTGATCACTCAACACATGAAGATGATATCAGATTAATGGCCTGATGGAGAAAGGCGGCAAACCAGCTGAATTAGTCCATTGATCAGACGCGAGAGAAAACCCGGACACTTGGGATGGTAAGCTAGTGCTTGTAAACTGACGCGTAACTCGGAAAATGCAATCCTGAAAGTTGAAATGCAGAAAGAAGGGTGTGTCAAATAAAACAACTAGCGGTAGCGACTCAATTGGTGCTAGGTTATAAGACCAGTATGAGAAAGAACAAATAAAAAACACGAATACAAGCAACTCGCCGTCAAATAAAAGTAGTAGCACAAAATGATGAAGTTGAAACGAGAATGCTTGGCTGATCACAATGCACGCGGTGCAAAAATTATCACGACAGGTATGCAATTTTATCAAAGAGGCCTTGGCAACTACAAAAATCAATCAATTCCATACAGACCGATCGAAGCAACTGCCACAGAGTTGCACGTTGTGAAAGGAAGCTAATGTACTACTTATATAACCTACTGAATCACCTTCAAGGGGCAAAAAATAGTGACCTTTTTCGAGTTATGACAAGACAAGTCAGTTTGTATGGCCAGTTCCAGAGAACAAGACAGAGTTGCGTACAAGTTATTCCAAACCCGACTGAGACAGTTTCTTTTAGGTAATTTGCTGAGAAATGTAATGAACGCCAAGCTATCAGTCTGGTTGTTATTAGTAATCGAGCCACATGTACTGCTGACAGTAGCAGGGTATGATTAATTCAAAATACTGGAAAGTGGTCTAAATTTTAACATGACATGAAAAATTGCAGGTCAACGTGGTACCGACCCCAGAAGCTGCCACTCCCGGGAGGATGCACGAATGGAGCAATAAGTGACACTTTGAGCAACCAAAACGATATCTTGAACAAACTGAACCTAGATGATAGGCAAAATGCCACCGTTTTCTTGAAGGAAACCAACTACCAGAGGAAAGCGGTGAACACGTCTCTCCAGAATTAAGCGAACGGAGTGAATCTCCGAAATCTAAACAGACTCCTGGTGGGCCGAAGCTACAGTTGGACGATTTGACTCAAAAAATAAAATTGGGGCAATATCACTGGTTCATGTTAAGAACCATTGGCGACACATCTGCACGTTTCTACGGACCCTTTGTGCCACTGACAAGTTAAGGAAACCTTAATAACACCACAGATGAGGCTTGTGGCAAGTGGAATATTCCCTAGATCTAATTTAAAAAAGTTGGAGTTGAAGCTATTCCGGTAAGCTTTGGTGCGGTATCATCCGAGGCCGGTGAAATCACTATCACTTGTTCGACGTGCATTCACTGACTTACCAACACTAATAACACGCTAAGTACCCGAACCCCTATGAAGATAAAATCAATGGTATTGAATTTATGCAACACCATTTGTTCTTTATGAATTGACTTCACAAATAGACTGACTCGCATGTTCCGTTTATGGGTTCGCTACGTTGGCGGCACGTCAGTCGTTTTAAAGAGACATGGCAAAAGTGAATCATTAGGTGTCTTGGAAATTTTTTTATGTCCATATGAGGTTCAGTGTTATACGTGAGACAGCAGACAAATGTACGAGTTACCGAGATTGCGACATTTCTATGAGTACCTTGAACACCCTCTCTCAAGCGAACGCAGTCGATCGGTGACTGCAGTTTTTAATGAAAGCAATCGAAACCACCTATTGAAGAGCTTATTGTCATAGGGTAACATTGCTCTAAGATATTGATCCAATTCGTTGACGGAAGAGGAGTGGTTAGGTTCAGTGCACAAACATAGTGCAAAAGCCACAGAAATCAACGGATAAATATTCGTTTGTTCCGCATACTCACAGTACAGACGATCCACTGAAAGAAATGTTGACCGTCGGAATAGGTAAAAGGTCGACAACTAAGGGCTTACACATGAAGCCAATTGAAATAACTCCCTGCACAATATTGAGTGACGCTTTCCGAACTCTTGTGACAGTCAGCAAAACGAACAAAAACAGACTGAAATGGAGACAAGGTGTGACCGAAACCGAACAGGTTCAACCAATAAGGTTGTCGAACGCCGATCTATACGATGTCGTTCGCAATATCACCAGTCGGAAAGCGCAGACAACTATTTCAACAAAGGTCGATGACTACTTACGGCTTGCCTTAGAACACGCCACTGGTATGTACGTTCTGCACAGCTATGAAAAATTTCAGCTCATAAAAAAAGAAAGCTGTGGGTTTTGTGTGCCGTTAACTGGCACTCAGCTATTTTGGAGGTCGATATGCACTGGGGCGTCATTCAGCAGTACACTTCAAAATTTACCTAATGCAGAATGTAAACAGAAAGAGTTTACACAAAAATAATGGGGCTGTGGCACAATATGGCTAACAGGAGTACATAATATTCAAAAGCAACCTTGGTCATCCTAATCACCATATCAGTGCCGACACTGGTGCTTCACTGCCGTACAAACGGAGATATTTTTAGGAGCTCTAATGTGAAAAAAAAGAAAGATGAAGACCAAAGGGATTTAGTGTTGCGTTACCACAATCATTGTGCCACACTCCCAGACACTCACTGAGAAAAATTGGAGATCTGGATAGCCCAGTGGTTAGGGTATGAACTCCGTGATTCGAATCTAACCTCGGTACTTCGACTACTTTTGCTGCCTAGGAAACCCAACAGTATCTCAGCCCTTGTGCCTCCTTCGGATGGCATGGTAGCTAGGCAACGAAAGGGCGTTACGGCGAACGACAAAAATATAAACATAAAAAAGACATCAGATGACAGCGCGGACACAACTGTCAGCGGTTAACGGCCATATATTGAAACGACTCTGGATTGGCGCAGCGTTCACCCAAGCACGGAGGGGGATAGCAGACCGTACCAATACTGGGGTATTTGTAAACTGTCCAGTTTGTTACACTCCAAGGCAAATATTTGGACTACGGTTAGCCACGGGAAGCATACAGATGAGCCAGCTCGGTTAATGGTGCTGGGTGTTTTTCTTGACCGAAATACCCGCTAGATGAACATCGTATTGAATAACCTCTTAGAGAATTCGTAAATACCATCTAGTGCCAACAACGGTCGGAACACAACGGTGTTCAACGACCTGAAGACTCTTCAGATCATCGGCGTGCAACAACCATTGCGCGCTCCACTTCTTCCTGAATCGCGGTGGATAGGCTCAGTGACGACAGAGTCTGAAGCACAACTCTATACTTTGTGGGTGAAAAGTGAATGGTGAAGGACGGTATGATGGTGGATAGCCCGAATAACAACTTTTACTTTGCCTTCAAAGATCGAAACGATGTCGTCCAGGCAATCCAGATAGATTGGGCTCCTACCAGCAACTACTTTAACGCCGGAGGTCATCCCGTTGGTTCATCTACGACCAGAGTAAAAATTCTTGAGATACAGATATTGTGAAGCAGGTTGTGGAGAGCATCCCACACATGCCTATACGTATGGAGTTTGCGAATACAAGTGGCACGTTATGTTCAATGTAATCTGGAGCACCACTTGTTGAGCAGGCGTGGTTGGAAGAAGTGACGGACTAACGGAGTCCAACACACCCTCGAAGTTAAGGAGGCTCTGTACATATTGTGACGTCTGACAGCTTGAAAAACTGGCACCCTCCGACAGGTCGAACTCTTGCTGTTGCTCATGGACAAGGTTCCATGTGTGACAGTAAGACGACGAGGAATCAATGATGATAAAAGTACTGTTACGACAGGAGTCAGAACGACATTCGCACCCTATTTAAAGATGGACATTACTATCCAATCGTTTGAATTGTTTGCAGGCTAGTCGCCAAGTTCGGAAAACGCATCAACCGTCACCTGATCAGCAGTCAATTAACGCACCCCAGCTACCACACTGCCAAAAAACAATAAGTCACTGAAGTCATTTTGAGCCAAAGAATCTTAAATCACCATTAAATAAAATATTGTTTTAGTCCCTGATTCAGTATAAAGGGGAACCTAGAAAGCCAAAAAATTGTCTTTGGTAGATTCAGAGTTACAACCCGTTTGGGTATGGGAAAACACAGCAGACAGTAAGTCATGGATCTCTACCACTTCAGATTCTATAGACGTTGCGAAGGGGTCGTGCACATGCAATAGTCAGTTGATTCCCGTCTTACAGTTGTTTGTGCTTGACGGCTAAATGCAATACTGGCCCCGACATGTCCAACAGCACTAACCCCCGACCACCAGAGGTGTGCAGCTGGAAGCACCAATGCAGAGCAACCCATTGTCCCACCTGTTGCAGTGCGAACCTTGAATAATTCCAGGGGCGACTAGTGAACAGCACCACACAATGAGGGGTGCAACTTTATCAACTAGATACATGACACGGGTAGACAGCATGTCGGAACTTTTCAATAGAGAAAGTAAAAACGTATGAAGACAAGGTAGGTGAATCACAGGGGAATGTGAAACCCACACAACCATAACAGCAGCGGTTCTCAATTTGTTTCGAGCTATGCACCCCTTTTCGTATGGTAAGATGGGTCATCCCATCCCGAAGTCTTTCTCATAACACGCAAACTACTCACAAGTACTAGGCAGAAAAAGCTGGTCGTATTTCGTATTTCGAAAACCAACCAACCAACCGCGGGGAGGGCAGCAATTGCACGCAGATTGAGAGCGACATAAATTTTCCCGGAAATTCGCGACAGTTTTTCTATCAAATATTTGGGAAATCTGCGAGAGTATTTGATACGAGGAGAAGAACGCTGGTGTGGTCTACAGCTAACTTCGTTCCTTCACTCAATTCTGCAGCTGATTTTTTTGAGTGTGGCTTGCACAAGTACAAGAGCAGAGATAAAAGCAACGCACGGACGAATTCTGTTTTTAGGGTCAGCAGTGGACTTCGCGAAATGAATTTCCTGAGTTTTCAATCAAAGCTCAAATTGTCTAGGAGATCAATTGACCCAAAACCAAACCGAGCAAGATAAGGTGGGAATGATATGATGGTCAGGACCAGTGAAACCACTTGTGTGAAGTTGAGAGCTGGCGGTGATGGTGGTCAACGCGATCCGTAATTCAAAGGCTACTGATGACAGCTGTCAACCCCAGGACTTCGGGGCCGATAAAAGCATACATACAGGTTTTACTCTATCGTCTGCGATTAAACATGTTTATACGAACTAACAGGTGTACATCACATGACAAGGATGAAATGAAACTCAATTATTCGCAACGGCTATCCAGAGAAATAACAATGGCCCAGCTATGACACTCATTCGGCGCAAACCTGCGGTAAACCTGTGAGCGTTGGGATGCTTACAGTTTGCTCAGACCTAAGCAGGATTAATCGGTAAACTGAGCTTGGATTCGAATCAAGGATTTTTCGGTCGTTAGCCCCGCGTGTGAACTAGTGACCTATCTCGAGCTCATAGAAAAGAAGGTGGTCAGCCGTACCATCCTTTCGGTGTACAGCTGCCATGCCGCCGAAGGAAGCATGACGGCCGAGATGTTGAGGATGAGTCCGAACCACGAATCTTCCGGTCACGCCTTAACTACTAAGGTATCTCGAGCTTATCCCATATAAACGTACAATGGAATGAACAAATACAGAGACCTCATTCCCATCTAACTAAACAAGGCTTTGGCACGAATTAAGTTCTCAGAGATATTACAAACAACAGCAAGGAGACAGAGGAAAACCACTGGCGAACCGGCAACCTGTCGGGCTTTAAAGAATCGACTCATTTCAAGCTAGATCTAAGTATGAGAAAGCATGAGTTATCTGTTCTCTTCGTTACTTGTTCTTTCAGCAGGTCAAACTTCTCTATCACTTGAGTGATGGTCACGTGACGGATTACTTGATCGAGCGCCGTAGTTATTAGATAGCGAAAATCAGGGGCTAAAGAGCATTGAAAACCAGTGGCGAATGACTCGAACACCATGTGGATCGGAGGAAAGATCAGTGATCCAGTGATTCCTGTCGTCAAGTCTGACAACTTTCATACACCCTGAACTTCCACAAGGATGAGAACCACTGACCTAGAGTGCAACTAAAGCGCCCCTTCTTTGATTACGTTTTTATCAAATAAGTGGCTGTAAATTGACGGTTGAATGCGACAGAATTGGACTTGGGATACAGCTGTAATAGAGACAATAAATCGCCAGATGCATTGCCGAGGGGAATTTTCCCCATCACCAGCCTTATATTCAGAGTCCTCTATTCTTGACTAATTTGCAATCTACGTGGCATATATGCGGTTCGAGTCAGCTCTAAGTAGTGGATTAATGGATTAGAACACTCACGCCAGGCAACGTAGATATGCACTCTATAGTAAGTTTCCAAAGGATTACTCAGCGGTTCAAGGACAAAGTTATAGACAAAAGGACCCGTAGTTCGAAACCACCTTTGGCTTCCCGACTGCTCCTGTCTAGGCGTAAGTAAGCTGCTTCCTACAGCAGGATGCAAGCTTTTGATCGCGCCCCTTTTGATACAGCAAACAAAGTCGCATCGACATGTTAGTGAAAAATGACGTAATCAGTTTGGAAACTCTGGTAAGTCTCGCCGCCTTCTTGTGAACCTTGATTAGGAGGAGTCCATAATATACCACATCCGGTTAAGAGGTTATAAGATACCGATCTTATGAGGGAAATAATGGCATAGACAGGAAGGTACGCAAGAAGATGAAAAACTTTAAACTATACCTAAATTTCACCTTCATGACAAAAAGCCTAACTGAGGGTCTGAGTGCAATAATAAAAAAACTGGCCGCTCGGCCATGAATAAACTAATGCAATTTTGCATCCATGTATATTTAGGCTACGAAAATCAAACCTACGTGAATTTCAGTGTTGGATAAGCGTACCTTCAGTTCCGTTGACGTGTGCATAAGTGACTAGCAAAAAACGAACAGCTGACCAAGTGACATACGAGACGTGCTAATTGCCGTATCCAACCAACTATCCATAATCAACATCATCATTGATTCTGCTGAACAGTGAGAATAAAACTCACCGACAGTAGGGATTCCTTCGTGAACTGTAACGCATTTTCAAAAATGGATAGTAGAGGAATGGTAGAACGATTGCTCGTGGACCGGATACGGCCATGAAAATGCACACAAACATCAGCATTATTTCATTCAGGGCGATCCAACGGAGAATCGGTTCGTTATTGGTGTTCACCTTAGTCACGGCGGACTGCAATATGCGTCGAAAGAAGGATGGCTGGGATGAGCTCACACTGACATTCGGTCCATCACCTGTCGCTGCGTTATTTTGTGGTCCACTTATCTAGAGGTTAAGATTTAAGCATGCAGCTCAATAGTGGACATAAAGCCTTACACATAGAAAGGCAGAAAGAGAGCGGAGTCAAGGAAACAACCTTAAAATTTTTGTGCTACTCTCACACGATACTGATGATCAACCTGGAATGCGACGTAGAAAGTGCGAGGACCGAGACGATGAAACGAATGAGATTGGTCCAAAGTCAATGTGTTCATATTCTTCATTGCTCGCCCCGATCCAGTTTAAGTAGGATATGTAGGGACTAGGTATTCACGTTCATAGTAATAACGATTATCAAGCATGGTGTCTTCTGAGTTGGACAATTCGGTTTCAAGAGTTTCACTAGCGATAGGGGTGTAGCACAACATCCGCAGTAGTGGTCTGCAGAGTTTACACATACGGACAACCAGGACTAATTTACAGTTACGACTGGTAGTTCCGTTGATTGGTCAGCCAGTTTGTGTTCTAACTGGTCGACAACCAGGAGACCTTCAAGTTCGGTCTTCTCAATTCGCATCTGCTGTCCTTTATTCCAGTAGGCTGATTTAGCCCTATCCGGATTTAATCCTCGCTGGCGTTTTGAGTCAGATCATCCAGCTCACCAAACAAATCGAGAATTATCTAAACAAACAGTGTCGTGCAATTCGTACACCTTGTTTAGTTACCTTGATGAACATGTTTGGCGGCGGAATTGACGGGAAGCAACAGAATGCCAAAAAATGTCAGGTTTATACTGTTGTCAAGTGGTCTTGTGCGCGAGTTGAAACAAGAATGATAAAATCATGTGGCAGCAACAAAAACGGATGTTTGAATGTCTCGCGGATTTTCAAGTGGTGTGAAGCATCGAACACTCGAGTTATGCTTTTGACGATGGTGTGGAGAACTCTTCAGCTTGTACTGCGCCTAACTAAACGGTCATGCTGAGAATCTCAAGCTTAGATTATACACGTCTGGTCGACGACATCGGAAGGGCATTGTAGCAACTGCCCTAGCGCCACTGGTTTCCTCAATCAGCTGGCTTCATTCCTGCAATTGCTCTTTTTCGCACCTAACTCTTCTAACCCTCCTCCCTTTTCCACACTGTTAAGAAAACGAGAAAGATGAGATCCTATAGATGAGCAAATCAATGACAGAAGATGAACTATTAGTCCATCCGAAATAACACAAGCAGTACAGTATTCCGACAGCTCAACCAGTGGAAACGAAGTAAACGTTAGAAAAACAAACGACACAACACTGTTGCTCCTTTCTGAACTGAACGCGAGAAACTGCTGGAGTGAGATGAACTCTACCTGAAGAATAACGCTATCACCTGCGTTGGTGACCACAATTCTTATGCATATAGATACGGTCAAATCTTCTGATTGTGATTAGGGTGATCTCACCGAACTACGTTCAGCAGATGACCAGCCACGGGCCACCCAATAGCCTATTTGGATTTGTGTTGATAGGTATTGCTGGCAGGAAGTGAAGCGATCAGATGTTTAGTGTCCGATAGAAAATAGCCCTTACTGTGTCATCCAGGATGATATTAGACATGTGGATTTGGTTTAACAAACAACGCTATGTAAACAATAATTGAAAAACCACCGACAAACTCACATCCAGTAAAGTCTGTGTGAAGTTGCTGACATGGAGCAAAGCGAACAGGAAGATTGGTACCAAAGACACTGAAACGAGAAAAATGGACAACGGGCGAAGGTAACATATGAATGGCTAGAAAAAACCCAACTAAAAGTAATCCACAAGAGAACGATAGAGTGGAAATGCGTCAAAACATGCGTCGTGGGGTTATACATCTAAAAACCAGAGGACTTTCTGGTCTCAGAAACCTCAGTCATTGCCGAGACAATCTGTTGCTCCAACGAACCGAAGTCAAATGACTAAATGAGTATTTCCATCAAATATCGGCCTAATCACCTTCTAAAAGTTAGGATCTATTATCTAGTGATAGGCCAAAAGTTCACGACTGGGAAAAATCAGGACGAAGGATGACAAAAGCCTTGAAAAAGCAAAGTAGCTGTGTCAGGGACAAAAATGTTATTCAGTCTACTAAGCTGTTGTAGGACTTATGCTATGGCGACCGGTGTCAGTAGTTCAAGCATCCACTTGTCAGCAAATTAGCAGGAACCACAATAGTCTCAGCTTACGGGGCTCAGCTAATACCAGCTAATATCAGGTTAAGCTCCAGAGGTCATTTGCTGTTTAGGAAGTGACAAACCATGTCCAACGAGCTGAGACGGATAACAGCACAGTTATGAAAGATAAGGGCAGCGAAAGCTAGACAAACTAAACGAAATGAAGTGTGAACACAAAATTAGACGATCGTGTTAAAGAAACTCCACTCAGTCAATGAGGATGAACAAATCGTCAACACGCAGACATACCCGAGACAGGAGTAAGAAACGCAAATAGTATTGAATAAGCGAGGTAGTGGAAGGCATCCTCGGTGAGCAAGGTTTCTCGAAGCGGCCGCGACACACCACTATCATTACCGGACTTCAGCCGCTGATGGAGACGAAGAGCCCAGGCCGCAGCGCTAACCAACAATGCACGACGATACCATACATCTAGATCAGCCGGCGGACCACGCGAGAAAAACGGACTGAACAGGAAGGCCAAACAACAAAACATTGTACCAATTCGGGTGAAGTACAATGCTGATCTGACATAGTCTGCCTGTAGATGAGCCTGGAAACAAATGGTGAATAGTGAAACGTTTGGCACGTATTCTGGTATCGACAACGAATGCATACACTGTACACCACGAAAACACGGCTAGATGAGAACCGAACTTCGAGTAAAAACTACCGGAACCACTGAACAACATGAAGACGTTGGTTTGAGGTTAGTGGACAGTCGAAGTGAGGTGAATGATAACCAAACTGCTGTTAGACAACAAACAGACCTGCAACAATCGTGGGGAGAAATGTGTTGTATGAAGTAAACGACGAATGACATGTTCAACATAATCAGTAGTGGCCCTTCTTTAGATGGGAATCTTCAAGCAAGACAAGGGTATCCTTTGGTCGGTGTGGATCAGTTAAAAGATGGTCGGTAAAGTTCAGGTAACTGAACAATCAACAAGTAAGCTTAGGTACACTACTGCTCATTTTAGGCTTCTTCAGGGTTATGGACAACGATCTCAGTTCAGCGACACAACCGACAAACTCATTCGAAGTCCCCCGTCCGCAGCAAACGGATAGGTAAATTTACATTTGTAAGAAAGTTACAAACTGACTTCGGGAAGTCTTGGTTGGCAAGACGCCTTTGGTGTATTGATCTCCGAGTTCTTGCTTGCTAATACAACTATTCAAAGACCGTATGGAAACACAGAAGGATTCTGATGAAGCCACAGAGAACGAAGGGACCAAGGACGTGAGTACCAAGAAGATAAATAGGATCATTGATCAGTCGAGCTGCTTTCCTTCCCTTGCCATTTACTCTCAGAGAGGCTACCTGAGTGTCAACAAACCAAGCCCACGGACTGCATACACGTAACGACCACCTGATTAGCTGGTGGTTTTCACAAACGAAATGCTTAAAAAAACGAATGATAAGGTCCATCTGATCGACAGATTCTCCAGCAAACCCAAAAGCCTTCGAGTCTTGGACAGTAATTTTTTTGAAGATGGAGAACATCACACATTATCACAATCACCGCGTTTTAAAGAAGATTCCAGCATAAAATCATCGCTCACTTTTTATCACTTAATTCTCCATTAGGGTGAATTTCAATTTTATCTTATGATGTAATCGACTTTAAACTGCGTTCCTCCGCAATCCGCCTTCCACTGCGAAGACGAATATGAAATAACAGAAGCAATACATCGACTGAGGTGAAACAGAAAGTTTCACAGTGAATTGGGAGCTGTGAATGATGAAACTGATACACCTTTAGACCTTACTGAATGTACCCCTTAAAAACTCTAAGCCTCGGTGGGTTCGCAGCAATAAATTGGACCGCTTCGGACAATGCAGTTAACAGTAATACCGCAGTCGGTAATTCGTCTATTGGAAGCATTCTCGAAATTCTCGGATTAATATACATTCATCATCAACCCAAACCTAACTGCGAAAATTTTCTCCAAAAATAGACATCGTGTGACACCCATTGACTGTTGGGATGGAGTTGTAGAGGCATTGAAAAGCCAATCTATAAAAAACAGCATTGAGTTTCTTAAGGAAACCCTAAAGAAATGATTTTCACGAGTGAGCAACCGAAGAAAACTACCATCAAATAACGGAAATAACTTAGGGCCATAACAGCAATACATTAACTTAAAAGATACCTGTCCTTCAGGACTACGTAAGTTCGGGTGGTGCTTTTGGAGATTCTGCTTCCATGAGGATCTTGGTGTAAGGTCCGAAGGGATACCGATACGTATGAGGATATGGAAGTTTCCATGGGGTGCTCATACTTAGGGCGAAGTTCGCGTAGAAAACTGTGGTGTGGTCGGGACATGCGACATTTGGTACAGTTGACAAACTAGTAGACTAGTAGACCAGCAACGCTTCTGAGACGCCGGTGACCAAGAACCTGAAGAGGCCTCAGATCGCCGATCTGCAGAGGCTGTCTCGCAACCACACAACAATACAGCTCTTATTGTAGCTTAGTAAGTACCACCCTTGAGACACATGCATTCGTGACGCAAATTAGCAAACGTGATTCGGACCTTGGGATTCGTGCACTAACTCCATCAGACACACTTTATTCAGAGCTAATACAACTACCGAGGTATGCGAAATTTTTAACAACCCCCAGGGGTCCTGCTTGAATTGCAATTGGGGCATTCCGAAGGGACAAAGCGCATGCCGAAAGATAGAATGATGGGATCAGTTTAGTCCGCGGAGCTTGTGCTTGACCTTTGTCCTCAAAGACAAAGACAGTTTCGTCTGCATGCTCTAGATCCAAAAGGTTCTCGCTAGCAACCATCTAAACACGAAGGCTTTGGAAACCTTCCAGCAACATTGTTCCATTAACGGCGAAGTTGAACGATGAGAGTGTGTGTGGAAATTCATGCCGGACAAAAAAGCGTTCAGCTGTAGCGCCCTTCCGGTGCCTAGCTGCCATCCCACCCGAAGGAAGCACGAGGGCTGGGATGCTACCAGGTTGCCCAAGCCTAGACAGGGAAAGTCGAGAGGCGGAAGTCAGATTCGAACCATGGACCTTCCGGTCAGTAAATTCGCGCTCTAACCACTTGGACCATCTCGCTCCCCATGCCGGACACCACTTTTGAAGGGAAGCTTCTGGAGAGCCCGCCAAGCACTCACAGATGTACTGCTGGAATCATCACTGATATTTTAAAACGTAGTCAGCATGACTCATATCGACTATAAGTAGTGAGCTATATGAAAAACTGCAATGAGGAGGCTGCTTACCAAGATATGTGACAGTCAGATTAACCGGAGTGATAGGTAACAAAATATATTCGCACAGAAGTACACATGGATAGTAATAATCGTTCATCTGTCCGGTGCCTAGCTGCCATGCCACAAGAAGGAAGCACAAGGGTTGGAATATTGCCAGGTTGCCCAAGCCTTGACAGAAGTTGAGATGCAGAGGTCAAGTTCGAACCACAGACTTTCCGATCAGTAAATTCGCGCTCTAACCACTGAGCCATGGAAACTCACAATAAAAGCAATTTGGCGAATACAAAGTGCTGCACAACACACAACTCAGGCTATGTTCTGGCACTATACCGAAAACCATTTCTGGGGTGGTCAGTCAGGAAAAGTCGTACTAACGTCAGTTTGCGATGATAAGGCGGGATGGGAGGGCGCTGGCGACGGGTGATACATAGTGTGTATAAAAATGCCCACCTGTCACCGCAGTGTCTCTGAGGAAACCTGTTTCCGAGGTCAATGCGCACAAAATATTTCCATGTTTTCTCCTGTGAAAGTCTGAGGGCCCTGAATTGTTATTACTGGTTGTCAAACACATCCCGATTCGGTTATCCCGAAAACCTCTGCACTAAAAAGCACGGCTTAAGCTCACTTGCCATCAAGTCCACGGTTTCAGTGAAAAAACTGACAGGACGGCATCCCAGCGTGCATTTTGATGAGAGGCCACAATGAAGCACTCATCCAAATACGTTAATCCTTGGTTTCGAAAACAAATGAGGAGTAACAACTTTCAATTAAGACAGAGAGGGTTACAATAAGTATGTACGCCCTGTTCATTGAAAGGTGTGTAGTAAATGTCGAGAAACATACTGGATGCGTACCACAGCTGAACGATGTGTTGAGATAGTTGCTGGGGTTTTTACCATGTAAACAGGTGAGCGTGCGCAGTTCATCCGGCTTGTGAGTTTGCATGCACAGAATATACACCCAGAGAGAAGAGGGAACTAGAATCACCAGTCACAATACTACTGATAATCCAACAAGATTTTCCAGCAGAATAGTTTCGTGCAACACGTCGCTATAACCACACAAACGAAGACTTACCAAAACGCGTTGAACTGGGTGAATGGAGTCACCAGCGTGCGATGAAGACCCACCTGCGTCGCGATGAGAGGACATGTTTCACCGGAAATCAGAAAGACTGAGTTTTTTGGTGCTGTGCTTTCGAATCCAGCCACTAACACTGAAGCAAAACATGGGAAAGTATTTAAAAAAGGAACCATATGAAAAGGGATCATAAATCGATCATGACTCTTGTTATTAAGTTTGAACCCAATACGTGCAAACAGGGGTGGGAAGCCAGCTGGTTGTCGATGACGGATAGATATCGTACGCGGATTGAGGGTATAGCTGACCTTCATAAAAGGTTCATTAGAGTAGAAAGGGGGAAGCTGAAACCAGTCAACGTCACCATCGTTAGCATAACATCAATGTTCAACACTGATGTTTCTATGCCGCACAAACAATTTATTTGAAAGTCTTATTGTGAAGAGAATGAAAGTGGACGAGGATTGGATTTAACGCTAACCTACGAAAATTATTCGGAATTGCCTACGCCTTCAGACATTCATTCAGGTAATCTGGCTAAAAATAACTGACAACTGTCAGCCGCTATACCTTTCCGCGTACCGAACTACGCAGAGGGGATCAGGCGGTCACCATCCTGGAAGGCGAGTAGCAGCGACAGCACCCAAACGTTTCGTAATATCTTACATACACCTCTGACAGATCGATGGTTGGCCATCTCTCTGCTCCTGCTTTGGGCATGGAAAACAGCCTCTCTTCGGCAAACAGTGGTTGGGCGATACGAGGTCTAAGAAGCGCAGCTTCCCGTGCTGGAGACATTGTTTAACGGAGGTCCAGCTGCAACATCAATGTTCAACACTGATGTTTCTTATGCCGCACAACAATTTATTTGAAAGTCTTATTGTGAAGAGAATGAAAGTGGACGAGGATTGGATTTAACGCTAACCTACGAAAATTATTCGGAATTGCCTACGCCTTCAGACATTCATTCAGGTAATCTGGCTAAAAATAACTGACAACTGTCAGCCGCTATACCTTTCCGCGTACCGAACTACGCAGAGGGGATCAGGCGGTCACCATCCTGGAAGGCGAGTAGCAGCGACAGCACCCAAACGTTTCGTAATATCTTACATACACCTCTGACAGATCGATGGTTGGCCATCTCTCTGCTCCTGCTTTGGGCATGGAAAACAGCCTCTCTTCGGCAAACAGTGGTTGGGCGATACGAGGTCTAAGAAGCGCAGCTTCCCGTGCTGGAGACATTGTTTAACGGAGGTCCAGCTGCAATCAAAAAAGTTGGTTTTTAATTACCTCGTTACGGATTCGAGGACAACAATCCACATGGGCTATGGTTTTGAGACAACGGTTTTCGAAGACCTGAGGACTTATCAGTTCCACTGCTCGAACAGTCTAGGTCTCAAGCACACAACAAAACAGCGTGTACTAAGGCCTTGAAGCTTTGAGGCCTTGCCTCAAATTAGCAAACGCAACCTGAGTCATGCAGATTCATGCACCGACCTCACGGGTCAGATTACAATAGGAACTAATATAAATTCCAAGAGAGGTAAAGCGTTCCACAACTTCGAGTGCCTCATCCTGGACCGTAAGTAGCGTGTTCAGTCACTGCATGTCCAGGTTCCTGACCTTACACTTTGTGGTTGCAAAGGGCATACGAAAGAATGGGATGACTTTGGTCAGCTCATTCAAAAAACACCCACGCCTTCTCCTTTTCGCAGACAACAGCGATGTCGATTGTATATTCCGGATGTACAAAGATGTACTAGAGGCCATCTGAACACCGGGATTTTGAAGACCTTCCAACGTTCGTCTCAGTACCTCATCCCTGACCTAAAGCTGTAACGTTGAAGTGATGATCGGGCTTGAATGCTACAATTGTCCCGCGGCTACACCCGCTAATACTCAGTTCCACAAGCTGCAAGCATCCCAGGAAGGCCAAAGGGAAGCAAACCAAGAGCAGGGATAACCACGTACTACGAATAATCGTGCTTTAAGACGCTCTGGGGGTAAAGTCGTACTGTCCTTCACACTCTTGAGTGTGACGGCTGTAAGGCGTTTCCCCCATGCGTCCAGCATGTTCATATTTATGGAAGCAGCTAACCCAGCCTTCCCCTGAGGAAGGACGGGTTAGAAAGATCGGCCATAAAAACCGCACACTCCGAACATCCAACGGTTGACCGTGACACCCGGCGCATTATTCCATACGGTCAAAATACTCTTAAAACCAGAAAGTCCGGTGCTGTTCAGAAGGCGCCTGCTGTGCTCAGCTGCATTGGAAGTGAGAGAGTACTGCCTTACTCCCTGCGTCCTCGGGTCAGACCGGCACCCTGTAGCTAAGAGGGTCAGATTATTGAGTTATTGACTCCAGGCAAGGTCCCCCATGAAAACCCTAAGAACCGCTGTTTTGAAGTTCAGACTTTTGGGTTGGGGGCTAGCGGCAGCGTCCCCGAACAAAGTCCTACATCCTTCCACTGTCTTCTGGGTCAGACTTCTAATTCTGACTGGCTTAAGGTGGGGTACCTCAACCAAACCCCGTTTCTCGGCCTGAGCAACTTGGAATTATCATCTGAGCTTTTTGGAATCACATTTGGGTGATCGACTCGGAGATGCCCATCGCACAGAAAATGGAGAGGGACTATGTTACGTGCTAATCGTGAGCCGCTTCTCGCTATTACGAACTTTCAGCATAAATGTTCGCATCACGTAACCAGGAGGCCAACAACTGCAAATCAACCGTGGACCCAGTTGGGTCACATGGCTATCAGCCACCGGTGGAGAGCTACAGTTCAGAACTGCCATTCCTTCTGGGGCATACAACTTGATTCCGAGTACGCCATGAAGCATGCACAACTGACACTTCATTGCTTCTCAGGCTCTCGCAATCAACCATCTTCGAACAGCAGCTCAATAGTATCAATCTGAGTTAACCCTACAACTCTCCACAGAAAACCGATACTGTACTGGTAGTGAGAACGTCAATGAAGCGTATCAAAATGTGAAATGGGCTATGCTAGCGGCGTTCACTGCTGTTTGTCCGGCCTCCCGATTCTACCACAAGATCACCGGATGTCGTCGAGACCACTATCCATATTTGATGCCAGGTACCAACAGAAAAGCACGACGGCAAATGCAAGTTCCTCAAACGCCAAATTGTGAAGAGCCTAAGGAAAGGCCGAGAGCTCTGGTGGATGACGAAACCTCAGGAGATGGAGAAGACTTGCTAACAGGAACAGCCTTGGTCTATATCAACTACAGAATGGGTATGTCGACAGCCATCCCCATTTTCAAAAAGCGTACGCAGAAGCTGTGAAAGCCACCATGGCGTTAATGCGATGGCTGTGGCATCAAAGGTGCTCTCTGCACTTATCCTTCGAAGGTTGACTAAACACAGGGTGAGACAGATCTCTAAAAACCAAGCTGGGTTCCGTACTGCAAGAGAATGCAACGATCACATCTTCGTCCTCTGACAGATAATGGAACAGCGACACTGCTTCCAGCAACCGACATTGGTTATGTACTTTGAACTGAAAGCTGCCTTTGACTCTGTGGATCGTCGGGCACTAGTGTCTGTGGGGCAAATGTATTCCCATATATTCCTCCTTAAGGTGTTGTACGCCAAAACCCGCGCGTGTGTGAATTTTATGGAAAGCTCTCGCCTGTGTTCATCATATCATGTGGTGGCAGGCAAGGCTGTCCTCTTTCACCCTTCCTTTTCAACTTCGTAATTGATACGATTATGAAAGACACTATCAGCCTCTAATGCCTGTGGAATCGAAGTGCACCCGGGACGTCTAGTCACAGATATCGATCTGACGCCGTGGTGATGCAAACAACATTAAACAATCTATATGATTCTGCTTCACGGTTTGGCATGCACCTCACACCTGCAAAATGTTAAGTGCTACTGCAAAGACTGAGTGGGCTGGGACCTTAGCCTCATGCTTGCGGATCAGCAGATTCAAGTTACAGAAAAGTTTGTCTACCTGAGCAGCTATATCAGTCCCGGTGGTCTCGCGAAAGATGATATTTTCATCCGGATTGGGAAAGCCAGAGGGGCTTTTGTGAACCCGAGTCATCTGTGGCGCGGGTGTGACATCAACTTATCCGTCAACTGTTGAGTTTGCATTGCTGTGGTGCACTCCGTCAGAAACCTGGCGCTGGGCACCGAGGATGTCAAAAGATTTTCGGCGTTTGACCACCCATGTCTTCGGAGCATTGTCCGAGTCTATTGGGGACACTGGATCAGCAATGCTGAAGTCGACTTGTCTTCGGAAGAAATAACGCACCCACGATAGATGAACTGATCACAATGCATAGGTTGCGCCGGCTTGGCCGCGTGCTCCGTACGCCATTCGATCGACTTAACCGAAGGGCTCTTTTCGCACAACCACGAGAAGGGCCGAACAAGTCAGGAAAGCTCAAACAATGCGTGTCAGCATAGCTCTCTTCCCAATCCATCCACATGACAGTGCTGAATTTACACACCAATTTATCAAATCCCGCCTCCAGTGCGCAGCTACCTCCCCAAATCATTGAACGAAATTGTGGCAGCTAAAATTACTATAGGGCAAGTAAGCGGTTCTTACAACTAGGAATGATGATGTTGATCACTACTGCATCTCACACGTCCGGACGTCTGAGAATACAAAGAACTTACTATGTCCACAAACTTCCGGGCAATTCCATGATGAGCGAGCGTGTCAAGAAAAACAGAGTCGAATGCACCTTGGAAACCTAGGAATACTAAACTTGTGGGTCATATGGAATTGTTCTATAACCTGACGGAGTGTAGAGATTTGGCCAACGCAGCACCTACCAGGCTGGAATCCCGCTTGATGCTCCCGAGCCATCATAAGACCACAGAGCACAGGTGACGCCAACTCCTTGTTATGACTGGGCTCATAACACTCACTACGAGCCTCATTTTTGAAAACACTTTTGCCGACCCTCCCCCCGTTGTTTGGGCCGGTCTCCTTTTCCCAAATACAAACAAACACATTAGACAATTGCTGACTGAAACTTCATCCCTATCTTTGAACAATGCGGGTAGAAAGTCATTGAGACCAGAAGCTCGGTGGCGCTTGAGAGAACGTATGCAGTTATAAACTTCCGAGGCCGTAGTAGACCACTGAGTATCCAATCAAGAAAGGATCCTTCCGCCGGTGACTTAGGACGAAACCAACTTCTGCACATCCTACCAAAGCAGCCTCTGGATCGCCAGAGGTGCGAAGCTAAAACCGAATGGAGTGATGGGAGGCTAGCGCATCTTGCATTCTACACAGCACACATCATTGCCAAGCGAATCCAGTGTGAGAGCAAGATCAACTGGTTGTCCTGCTTGCTTCAGAGTGTGGACATTGAACGCAGCAACATCAGTGCTGACATTGATGCTCCACTGCCAATAAGGATCCTCAACCAAAGCCTCCGGCTCAAAAGCCTGACCGCAAGACAGCGGTGTTTGGCGGAAAGTGCAAATAGATCTCAATTTTCACAGAACGGGTCGCCATACATATTCCAACTACGAAGCTGGAGCACCAGGAGACTGTATTTGTCAGACCTCCAACCACTAAACAACCTGATAGGAGAGACTGTAGGTGTCGCGCGAACACCCCCATTATAGCTCAGTGGGTCGTGGAGGCACACAAACAATCACACCACGGCAAGGTAGTCTCTTTTAGATTACCTACACTGTCAGAAAGCATGTTTTTGGGCGTCGCAGTCCCAGGAAGGTCAAAAGACCTTTTGAATAACAGATCGAGATAGTGCAAAGGAGAAATAGTTCATTTCATGACAATCCTAAGATGACACCCAAAACAATCTGTTCAGTACAAAAATTTATCGAATCGAAAAAACAGCAAGAAATCCAACCTCTCACCAACAAACTGGGTTCACCACACTTCACCGGTGCATTGGCTATATCATTACTTCACCAGTTTTTCGAAGAGTGCTTCACGGAGGAGGACAACTACCTTGCTTTAAAGGCGCAGTTTAATTTTCGAGCCGAGTGGAATGGAACAGGAATTCAGGTGCAGTAAAATGTCTTACGATGAGATCTGATTTACACCAGCACGGAGGTCTGTTACAATAGACTCATGGCCGAGGTTACTAGAGAAATCTGATGCAGAGTTTGGTTGTCTGTCCACTTTGTTCTCTTGTTGTAGACTGTTGGCCAAATTGCGTGGTGCCATGCAGCAGATGGAACACTTAAATCGCACGAGTGTACCCTTTGAGCAGAACATTACAAATCATAAGCATGGATGTGTCAGTTATTATTGTCAGACTATACGTCCAAAAGATAGGTGACGCAGGGAAGTGAAACCGGAGGGTAGAAGGGTACAGAAGAAAAACGACAGCCTGATAATGCATCCACGGCCCACCAATGGACCACATCTGTTGAGGAACCAGATAGAAGGCAGCCATCCGGTAAAATGAGCAAATCGAGAACGAAATGAATAGCCACAGTAAATACAAGGAGGTTGTGGGCGCCTACAGGCGGATGGTGGTAAACTGACCCAATGCTCGGGGCTCAGGAGGATATTTCTGAGATGATTTGCAGTCCCGCAGGACTGGAACCATCGCCAGCAACTCTTAATAGCTCTTGAACATCAGGACGAGTTGTACTGCACTCCCTTATCATCCAGGAGCTCACCCGTATCAACACACCACCTCCGATGCTTATAGCTAATCATTAAAAGACGAGTTGGCGCAAAAGGGGTATGAGAGTAATCATGCGATATTCAAACTGTCATAAGTGCAGAGATTCTGATGATAATTGTGGGCGATGCAGAGCTAAGAAGCTTAGGTTCCGCACGACAGCAGGATCCCAATGGGTTAGCAGAATGATGGCATAATTGGAATAGGCTTCCATCTGATGCAATACTCAGGTCTGCACCCGCTTGACAAGTGATTCGAACCACCCATGCAAGCCAGCCGAAAACACAGCGAACCCGGCGTTCGGCAAGCCGCGCGACTGCGCTACCGGAAATACTATTGGCCAACAATAGTTTACACCAACCCTACATTGCTTTCTGCATTCTGTTGGCTACAGCTTCTTCGTTATCCCGGTTCCTCAGCAGGCATGTGGAATCAAACGAGGTCTATCCAAAGATTCTGAAGGAAACGTCGCTCACTGGCAAAATATTTTCAGCTGGTGTTTCGTCAGTCGCTTTACGAATGCCACCTTCCCTATGCTTGGAAGGGAGATATTGTCACACAAATCCACGAAACTGGCGACCGACCATCGGTCGATAGATACAGCCTCACTAGCGCACCATGCGAAATGATGGAACGCATTCTGAAGTGGACCATCCTAGGTCACCTAACTACCAATAACTTGATATCCCCGGTTCATCACGGAATCCTCCCAAGCCTTTCTTACGTAGAGAACATGTCTGTATTTATGGACAGCGTAAGTTCGTTGAGCACCTTGTTTAGATTTGCGCCAACCTTGCGGCTTTTCCTGCACTTGTTCTCCACGTTTGTTTACCTCACGTAGATCCTCAGATGAGGCATACGCATATAATATAAATGTTTTGTACCCCGGTGGTCAAAAGTTATCGTAGAAACCTAAATTTTACGGACACTTCTATTCAACACTTGAATGGTTGTATTCGGCCTAACGTATATATATATATATATATATATATGCTCAAGTTGTTTTTATCCTAACAGTTAATGGATTGCTCAGAGGGGCTGTGGGTGTAAAGGTAAAATGCCGTTTTCAAACGAAGTCACATTTGCAAGGCTAAAGTCAGAGATCTTTTGGTGGCGGGCTTTTGGTCTGACCCAACATGGAGGCTAATTTCCCTTAAATCAGTTAGCCAGTAGCCAGATACATGAAGTAAAATTTTGTGCGGGATAGTAACTCTTTCATTTAGCTTGAAGGCCCGAACCTGAATAGACTTAACGGTGCACCCCAAAGTTTGCCAAAAACCTGTGTATACTAGCTCTGCTCTTCTCAACGTTGAAGTACGTGGAATATGATAGCTCATGAAGATGCGCTGGTTTAAGAAACGCCCTTCGGCACGAGATGGGTTAAATGACGCTGACCTCGCAATCATTAATTGCTCAAGAAAATTGATAGCCTAAATTCTTAACATCAGGTAATGTTAAGCTCACAAAACAACCAAAAATTGGGCTAATATATTTGGCATGAAAAGTGTTCGGGTTCATTAAGCCGCTGATGGGTTCTCACTGGCTGAACAGTTGTGTTCATCCACCACTTGAGGGTTCACATTTCTGATGTTCACTGTTGTTACGCAAGATATGCATTTCTGGTGACCCTCAACTTGGGTTTGGTGCTTCTTGCTATGTCGAATTACACTGGCAGTGAATTAACGAGCGATGATCTATCTTTCAGACTACGACGGGATAGAAAGTATCTAGGAATATATCAAGGAAGATTCCAGGAAGGAGATCGCTTTGGATTTATTGTGGTGGTAATAACTAACTGTACCAACGAACTGTGAGTTGTATCATCTCGTCTATTTTTTCTCACTTGATTTCACTACTTTGAACTGGTATTTGCTCACGTTATCCACTACATAATCGGCGAGCCCGAATTTTATTTCTCTTAGATCACCTAGAACTCCCGTATTCATTTTTCTCATTACTATCATGTCTGATTCAAACGGTTCACCTAGAGACTCACAAGATATTTTGAGTTTAAGACTACCAGCTTACGGTATTCATCATCCTAGACTGTGGTTTGCTCAGGTATAGGCAATTTTTGAGTGCCATCGCGTTAGATCAAAACAAACCAAGTATAATTGCGTTTGTTGCACATTTCCACCTGAAGTTGCCGTCGAAATCGCTGACATCATCTACGAGAAACCCGATGTAAACCCATACGATGTACTGAAAGGTGCTTTGATTAAGAGAACAACAGCCACCGATGAACAGAACCTTCGTGTTTTACCTGCCCTCGTGGAACTAGGTGATCGTACCCCCGCTCAACTACTCCGACATATGACACAACTACAAGGAATGCAGGCAGTAACTGAGAGCATCCTCAAGGAGTTGCGGTTGAAAAACCTCCCTGGAGACATAAGGAAGGTCTTGTCGGTGGTTGACAAAGACACAACGCTGCCAAAATTAGCCGAATTGGCTGACCAGGTGTTTTCATGCTACGGTACTAAGCCCTCTCCTTCAGTGCAATCACTAGTCATGACTTCAAACACACAGACCGACGTTGAAGCCCTGAAGCAACAAGTTTCAGAACTTTCTATACAGATCTCCCAAATTTCCGCCAAACTAACTCACCGCTCTCGGTCAACTTCACGCTCTCATCCTACACCTACACGTTCATTGGTCGCGGGTTTGTTCGCTGAGCTGGGCAATTTGGTTGCAAACGTTTCATCACCAATCGAGGTGACATCATCAGTGCGTAGTTGTGCGTAG